>NC_054547.1:36226974-36334474 GCF_017654505.1 Polyodon spathula | reverse complement strand
CAACTTGTATATCATCTACAAATGTGCATTGGAGCATTTGTCCTTCTGCACATCTAATTGACTCAGTGAGTCTGCCAGTCATTGGCTACACTGTGCAACAACCAGTCCAGCTTGCTGTGACAATGCAACTAGGAAAGCAGTGCAGGGCTCAGCTTTTGCTAGGTTACTCAGAGGGATTTACTCGTTGCCCAATGCACACATATGCCTTACATGTGTTGTGTTTTAGACGTTCTGAATTATAATGCTTCCACAATAAAAACTGTGTGTTCTTTTGACAGCCTTTACTCATTTCAGTTTTATTTTTTGGCATGTTAAGCTTAGCTTATCTATAGCAATAGATTTATAAAAACAATTTGAGCTTTCAATGGATTGCTTGCACCTGGGCTTAAACAGTTATATAAAATATTCTATATCTCCTGTTGGGATGTTATTAAACATGCTTCTATGGAGAGATAAGAAGATGCCAAAGTTGAAAGCACACAAGGAAAAATAATGTTAACCTACTGACAAATATAGCCTTTTTTTTTGTTTGTTTTTTTTTTATCATGAATTATTTTTAATGAATGGTTAGCACATGATCTCTCTTGACCTATCAGGCCACTTGTTTGCTTCTTTGAATTTACAGTTCTGTGATTCTTATCAAAAATTGAATTAGCACATGCTTGCTATGCTTTTTTCTTGGCAATTTCATAAAGCTGAGAAGAGCAGTTGAGGTAATATAGGAGATCTAGGGCCTCCTTTAAGTTCATAATATGGTCCAAAAGAAGTTTAATATTTCTAATAAAAGCATGTTAGGAAAGCCATTTAAAAAGCCTCCTGCAGCTAAGAGGGCTTACAGCAGTGTTATCATAGTACTGGTAATAGCATGCTGTTTCCTGGTAATAGCTGTTAATGCAGGTTTAGATTCTGCTACAGAATTCCATGGCATTACACAGTAACACTTTGTATAATATTTGTCTCCACACAATAGATTATATTTTCCTAAAGCACAGCATTATACCAATATATTTAATTCTGGTGCAACTTTGGAAACTAGATTGATAGAAATAAACCTTTGGTAACTCTGACTATATAGGCTGTGAAGGCATAATCAACAAACATCATTCAAAACATGTCATTATGAAAAAGAAACCAGGGTTCCTTGCAAGATAAAACACAGCTCCTGCCAGCAAAGCCGCTCCCCTTCCACTTTATTTCAGATGCTATCTCGATGTTGTTTCTAAGTACTGGAACATACAGGATAGGCTATCTGGCTAATGTTTTATTCACAATTTCTAGTGTTTAGTAACAACATTTATTTTATTTTTTATTTTTTACTCTTAAATGTATTACCAGTTAACCACTACTGTACATCTTGGTGACAATTCAATAGAGCTAAACGGTAGCAGATAAGAATACCGCTGCAAGTTTATTCAGTCATTTTTAATTAAGTAAAAAGAAACAAAAAACAAAATAAAAATCAAAACAAAACAAGCAGGGTTTGGGTCTGTGTCTAATAGCTCACCAGTGACTGTATTTAGATCTGTTAGTGTTTAGAAACATTGGCTCCACTGTTGATTTCAAGTGTTTACTTAACTTCCCTCTAAATATTACACAGTTCTTGGTGTATTCAAATTTATGGAAGGCCATCCGGGTCAAAAACGCATACCTAATACACGTATTCATTTGGACCAATCAGGACACATACAAAAAAAAAACAAAAAAAAAAAAACCAAAAATACACGTTCTAAATAAATGTAAATTAATTACGCATTTTCTACTTTGTGGTTGTCATTGTACAGTCGTACCTATGTGGTGACTGGTCATTTTACAGGCATGCTGCGTAATTAATTACGAGATTAGTAATTACAAGAGTAGCCAATCACCTTCGGAATAACATTTTAAAAAAACCTAAAAAATAACAAGAATTAAACCCAGAACACACTGCCCGAAGCGACCAGCGCAAGCAGCTGACTTGCAGTGGCGAACACGAAGACCCTTCTCATACTGCTGCACTGTGCATGTAACACCCTCGCCAGCACAGGAGCACTGCCAGACGAGACGCGCCTCCACTCAGTCACGCAGGGTGACACACACACACGCACACGCACACGCACACACACACACACACACACACACACACACACACACACACACACACACACACACACACACACACACACACACACACACGTCGGGGAAGACAGGACTGCACACACAGATAAATGTTCCCTGAAACCGTCTCGTCTCGGAGGCTCGGGTTTATCCATCTTTCACTAGACTACCCAATGCCAAGTCCAATTCACCGCCACTAATTGGTCGGGAATGGCAGATGTAAGGCGAATTTTAAATGGTTAATTTATTACACACTACTATTTTCCTTAAATTAATTGGTTCTCATTCTATTTTCAGTGATCTGATTGGCCAAATTAATTTGCATATTAGACTACAGCAAACCATTTTTAAATTGCATGAATCCGGTAGTTAATGTTTCTAACACTATTTTACACATTTCAATAATCTGCTTTGTCATGTCTTGTTTTTGTTGTTTTAATCTTTTCTTCCTGCGCTGTAAACACACATTAAACATGTACGGTATTAACTTGTCGTGCAAACTCTGTTTTTTTGCATCAAACGTAAACACCATGTTCGATCAAATAAAGTTTCAGTGAAGGTGTTGTTAACAAATACAACCGGTAGAGGGCGCTTGTTGTATTGTAACATTGACAAAATGATGTCTTTGAAAAAAATACCAAATTGCTAAATTTAGAGAGCAATGTTAAATAATATAATGAACATTGCGTGTTTTATTTGGACTAAGTAATGGTGTGGTTAATTGACAAACCATTTATTCAGACTTCCATATGATCGTCTTTGTACTGACTTTATTAACCTTTTTTTTTTTGCATTTTTCTAGTTTTCTCAGTAACAATTTGGATAATAAATAGTTTAAGGTAAGGACTGAGGCAAAGGTTGGGTTAATATACAGAAATAATACAAAACTACTTGGAATATTTCATAACAGTCGTATTTACTGGTAATTACTAAATATGAAGCTAACCCATTATTATTATTATTATTATTATTTATTATTATTATTATTATTATTAGTAGTAGTAGTAGTAGTAGTAACACATTCTTGGCTAGTTTCACAGACAGAGGACAGGGTCTGTAGGTACTATATAGCCATTGCCTGGAAGTTCGTATGTTATCTCTGGCGTACTGATAGAACAAGACAGTTACTCTACACTGCAGGCATTTCTGTACTGGCCAAGTTTCATACTGAAGAACAAAGGACAAAGGACACAAAAGTATAGCAATTTCATTTAAATTTATTTTAGTATAAACATCACATATTTTAACAATTCGGTGTCAAATTATAGTGTATCATTTATTGCAGGCATATACTGTGCTTTGCTTCAAAATAAATACAACCGAGACAAGACAATGACTGTTTAAATAAATGACTTGTTGAAGTGGCTGGTGAAGATGCTTATGACTCAGCAAACCGGCTCCTGTGTTTGTTGTGATGACAAGCACGTGTTATTTGTTTACTTTAGTTTTATTTTAATGGAATGTGTTGATGTCAACACACCAGGGTCAGGCACTAAACAAAAAAACATCACGAAGTAGCTCCCGCAGTGCACCACACGTATTTTAATTCCGATAACAAAGAAAAACAACTAATAATCAATGTTTATTACAAATAACTCATCAAAGAACTCAAGGTGTATTTACATGGTAAGTAAACACTGACAAACAACAGCACGATGAAGCACAGTTCAGTTACACAGTATTGACAAGTCAACCGTAATAATTCATCAAAACTAAATACTGATACCAAAAATAATAAAATAATAATAATAATAATAATAATAATAATAATAATAATAATAAATAATAATAATAATAATAAAATAAACCCAGTACGGTAGTGACAGTCAATTAATAAACATTTGTGTGATGTTTAAAAGTTGTGTTTACTGAATCATGTCAGTTTTAGAAGGCCATATTGTAGATGTTGTGATAAAATGAAAAATCAAGTATTTCTTCCGCTGGACAGCCCCCACTCAGTTTTCTTGTCTGCTGCTACTAACAGGTTTATACTTAAACCAGCAGATGAGCCACGTGACAACCACTGAAAACAAAGCTAGAATGCTGGCTATAGACAGACAGATTGGGCCTATGGGCGAGGGGGGGTTGTTGTAATTATGAACAAAGATCAGGCCCGTGAAGAGCAGCACGACCATGGAGAGGAAGGAGAACACAACGCAGACACAGCCCGCCGTCAGCGCGGCTCGTTTGCAGTTCTGGCAGCTCTCGTAGCGGGTGGTTGCGGAGTGGGTTCTTGGGGTGTGCATTGGGGCTGCAGCTTGCGACTCACTCGCTTCTGGTTCTGCTTGCTGCGGGGCTGCAGGGTAGCGAGAGGGAGGAGGGTACGGAGGAAGGCTGTCTTGGGGTAAAGGGTCTGCCTCGATGTACAAAGGAAAAGCCTCCGTCACTTTGGTGTTGTTGGGCAGGTTGACGATCCTGTAATCCGGCACGGGTGTCTTGTGGCGGCATACCGGGCAGCTGATGCGCCACGGTCTGTCTTGTCTGAAATGCAAAGTGGTCAGGCACTCCTCGCAAAATGTGTGCAAGCATTCCAGTATCTTTGGAGCCCGTCGATCCAGGTCGAAGTAATTGTAACAGATTTTGCATTCATATTCCTCGTAAGAAGAGTCTGGTGCACCGGGCGCTTGAACGGATACGATTGGATTTGCCTCTGCCATGACATTATATTTTTTATTTGCAAATATCTTGCTGCCCAGACAAGGGTCGTTTATAATCTTAAAGTGCCATTCCTGTTATTTGTTTTAAATCCCACGATCTTTCATTCGGCGCTCTAGTTGTTTTGATCTCTCCCTTTAAACATTAAACGGCGCTCCTGACGCTGTGACTGGAACATTGGTGATGTAATGCCGGTGCTTTTAAATGCAGGGTTGGATATCTGAACGGATTGGAGCTCAGAGAGATATGACAGTCTCCAGCCTTACCCTTTCTTGCTTGTTTATCATCTATTCTGTTCAGAAGCGAAAGGCTGGCTGAAAAGGAAACAGCATCAGGGTAAACAAAGACACCCCTTACACACACATCATGTCACGTTCACAAAAAGAAAGCGAAACCAACCATACCAACTCCATAACGCGATATATATATCATATAAATATTTGATATATATATATGGTAGTATATATATATCTATATATATATTATATATATTATAAAAAAAAACACGCAAAAAAAAAAAAAAAAAAAAAAACTCATTATTGTTGCATTATGGACTTCGGGGGCGGGGGGTGGGGGAAATCATGATAGTACACCCGTGTTCTCGGCACAACACAACATTTGAGAAAATGTCCCCACAAAGTTAGTAACTCCTGAAAAAATGACGTTGATGTCCCCACTTTGTAAAACACCCTTTTAAGAACTAAATATGCCCTTAAAAAAAACTAACTATAAGTGCCAAAATATTTAGTTTGTTGTCGACTTTCACCCTGTGTGGAGTTTTGGCTGACTGGAGTTAGAAATAGTAAATACAAATATAGTGAGTGTCAATGAGAAGTCACATCTGTAAACTTCACAACTCTCAACTATACTGGACTATATAGCACCCAATTGTACCAGTACTTGCATCAGCTTGCACTTGCACTGAACTGCTGCATGCCTTGCCGTATTCGCTCTTAGTTATAACTCGCTCTTAGTTATAACTTACTGTATCTTGTAATTGATTTTACTCTTATAGGCATCCGTATTCATGTTTTTTGTAATTGCTCTTATTGAAATCATTCTCATCCATTCATCGTATTTACTACGTGCTCATACTGGACTTTACTATATCTTTTGCTCCTGATTTTATTGTACTTTACAACTTCTCTTATTGTAATGTGATATTCTGTAATGTGATACTTTGTAGTGTGATATTTTTTAACAATTGTAAGTCGCCCTGGATAAGGCCCTCTGCTAAGAAAATAAATAAATAAATAAATAAATAAATAATAAATACGTGGATTTTAAGTAAATATACTCACTTTTAGCAATTCCAAATGTGTAAATCTGCATTGCTTTTGTAAGTTGTATTCTGCTTTTGCTCAGTGAAGTTATGTCATCTACTGTATGTAAACATGCAAACAAGTGATTTGCTTTTAGTTTCGTTACTTTGTTAGTAGAGATATATTCAACATAAGTTACCAAGCTTTGAAAATTGGCCTTGTATTTATATGGTGGGTATGACAATACAACAAAGAGGGAAGGTGTTAACTGATGAACTTTAGACTGGATCTTACAGAAGAGAACTGGTCATACACTAGCAGTACAACAGATCACTGTGACCTGGAACCAAAACCCACAATGTGTAACTCCCAGTTCTTCTTTAAGTCCAGACAGGTATATCTTGTCCAGTGTTGATGTTTCCTCCGATTTGGGCCGCTGTAGCTCATATATTGTTTGTCACAATATGTTGCGCAAGTCTGCAGGCTGGATCCACGATGACCCACTTGCTACTGGAGTTGTGCTTTTCGGTGGCAGTTTTTGGAAAATGTTGCCATTCCAAGAACTATCATGCTCCTCTGAAGGCACTAAGATCCTTCTGCTTGTTATTGTGGCTGATTCCCAAACAGGGAAGGCTGGGGTTTTAAATATGAAGCAATGGTCTGCTGGTAAAAGCATAGGACTGGAATGCAATAACTGGGACTTACTGTAAAGCACTGGATCCAGGTCACAAGATTACATTTTATGTTACAATTGTTGATGTCAAGGAAATATTTGTGATTGATAGTTTTTCAAAAGCCTTCATGATAAGCAAAGACTGAAACTTTGAATCATACACAGTTGTGACAGAGAAGGGTCCATCACCGCACGTTTATATTTGAAGGAATAACCCAGTCTTTTTCTTCTTTCTTTAAAACTAAGGTATTGTCCATGACCATGTTTTATGCTTTACTGTATCTCGATTCCCAGTGCATTCCAAACAGACCAGAGGGCACAAATGGAATTACATATTATGCAGACAATAGCAAATCTATTGTATAGTTTACTTGGTGCAGCTGAAATAGCTACAATAGTGGATTCATTCAAGAAACAATTAGTGGATTAGATGCTGCCCTGCAAATAGCTGTGTGCTGGATGGTTGATATTGACATGAGCTCTATCTAACATAAACACAAGGTTTCCCAGTTGTTCCCCTAAGAGTAGCACAGTCGATAATATTATATTAAATCAATAGCCAGGCTGTATCCTGGTAAACACTCACTGCCATGTCACAAAAAATTAAATTAAACATTGAAAAAAATATATATGTATGTATGCACTCGTTATTTCTAAAGCAGATCCACTTCATTTAGTATACACATATGCTATATTTGTCAAACACCTATATGTCTGTAATAAAACCGACCGTTGAGATATAAAGAATTAAAAACGTGATTAGGTCCTTAAAAAGCTGTTGGCATACCTGTACAATTGATGCGCCGAAAATACATTCTTCACATTGTTTAAAAAAAAAGAAAAAAAGAAAAAAGAAAATATAAAGTGGTTAGAATATAAGATAAAACACTACAGCCTCTGTATGTACATTGACAGATACGCCAACAGAGATGTATTAGAGAACACTAAATGCCATAAATCTGTGGGGCTGTAGGACCGCGAGGTGCGGAGTTGACACCTGTTCTCAATATTTATCTGGCTGTATCACACACCTAACAGTGATTTCGGTGGATTGGCCCAGACGGAAGGATTTCGGCGGGTGCAGTTGACTTAAACATTTTGTTCTTTCTTTAAAGTGACAATGATGAACTTTTTAAATTACCTGCAAGATTCCAACTTGGTTGCCAGCTTTCAAAAATGTTGTGGCTTGTTTCCAGAAGCTGTGCCAGGTAACGAGTACCTGTGCGAGGACAAGGGAAGCGGGACGGAGTCAAATGGAAGAGCACAAGAACAGAACAAAAATAACGCTAAGACGCTGAAAGAGTGTGCCGACGGGGATGTGCGCCACAGAACTGAATCCTCCCAAAATGAAAACGGCAATGGAAACCACAGGAATGGAATTAATGGTATTGTTGATAAGGTATGTGGAATAGTTTACTTATCTAAATTGTAATTAATGAGGGCTGTTTGGTTGGGTGTAGGACACGTTACTGGACACCCCCAATAAAGGGTTAAAATGCTACATGCACTTTCCAACCAAGTATAGTAAAAACAACAATATAGTCTCCAAACAAACCATTCCAGTTTACCAAGTTTCTCAACTAATCAGAAGTGGGTGTGTCAAAATCATTGCCATGACAGTGCTGTCAGCACTGTGGTGTAATTAATATAGCTCAGCGACATTGCAAAAACTGATACATGCTTAAGTTAAACTGTTGAGCACAGGCCCACCTCCTCCTGCAATGGCTCCAGTTATTTGACGTTGACAATGGGGGTTGTTGCATGCATTTTTTTTTTTTTTTTTTTTTTTTTTTAAAGGGACTAAATTCAAGCTAAAATGAATCTGTGGGTTCTGGTTCTGTATTGTTGATGATAAAGTTAGCATTGATGTCTCCTGACTGTAAAATGTAGGTCCAAGTTGAAATTAGCTTATCAATGCTGGTTTCACTCGCTGATTCTCTTGATTGCTGTTAGGCACTTGAATTGTTCTATCTCTGCCATGGAAGCTCTGACACACATCCTTGTGCAATTTATGGACTTCCTGTAGCAGCACAGCCATTATATTTGATGCTTGGCAGTGTAACTGATTTACTGCTTATCATGATAATTACTGCTGCTGTAATATTTGTCTGTGGGGCTAAGTAAAGCAGATTGGTTTGCAGGCAGACACTTTCTGACATACTTTCTGTCCTCAAAATGATAAAAACAAATGACTTGATCTTGTTTCAGAATGGCCACTGAGATCAATGACGTGCTCAAGCAGCCTCATGCATGCTAATGGTATTTGTAGTTCAGCTTAAATGATTTAAATAGACAAGTGTGAGTGATGTGCGTTTAATTGTTCAATCACGGGGCTTCTTTTCTTGGCTCATTTTCTACACATAGGTGAGTCATTCCACGAAGTTAATACAACACAAACTTAAGGTGCGTTGAATAAAGATCAGTATGTAATCAATTATATATTTAGAGTGTATCGAAACCACAAGTCCTCAGAAGGTTTTACCTGTTAAATATTCAGTCCCTTCTATTTGCTAGATACCATGCTGGTTCCTCAACAGATTTTAATGTGTGAGTTCATGAAAATATCAGCCTGTTGTTATATCCTGACCAGCAAGACTTGTCCATTGCTGTTGACAAGCCTTGTACAATGGAGCTGTTTCATCCCCAGGGCACATTGGAAGCACTCTGATAGACCACCTGAACAGAATGGTTCCTGAGTTGGTTTGTCATGGAAGCCATATAGGTACAAGGATTGCTTGTTAAAACAGTTCAGTAACCCTGCTGTCTGACCTCCAGTGTTATATTGTGGATGCTCTTGGATTGCAGGAAACTGTTTCCTCCTCATCTGTCTACATCTGATGTGTACAGAGGGTGGTTATTGCAGTGATCTCCTGCTTAATTACTTGACTGATCATGAATTGGGTTCTAGCATTTGCAGAATTCCTCACCAAAGTATGTTTCAGTTTGCTGATCTGTTAATTGCCTTCTGATGGCTGTAATATAAATACATTTTTTACGGTCACAAAATGTCTTAAAGTTTAGCTAATTTTGCAGTGCATTGTGTATTGCTCCTTTTCTAGTAAGGAAACTATTGGTATACGTTGCATAATTAGCACTCATTAAGCTGAGCGATCAAATGGATATTAAAGAAACAATATAAAACGGTGTGCAAATGTGCTGTTGTGCTTTATCGTTTGCAGAAATCCTCTCCCAAGTACGTTGTGAAGAATCGCTTCCTCTATTGCCTGTTTCGATTCGCTGCTGC
Organism: Polyodon spathula; assembly: GCF_017654505.1. Classification (NCBI taxonomy): domain Eukaryota; kingdom Metazoa; phylum Chordata; class Actinopteri; order Acipenseriformes; family Polyodontidae; genus Polyodon; species Polyodon spathula. The sequence goes on along the minus strand of NC_054547.1, from coordinate 36,324,546 downwards.
TCTTGGCCAGGAGGTCTTCTACATCACTTTCCTTCCCTGTACCTACTGGAACTTTGACCCTTATGTTTGCAGAAGGCTGGTGGGCATGTGGGCGGTAAGCAGCTGTCATTGCATCATGAACTCCTGTAAGCTGCAACCGTGTACAACATTTTAGCATGTGCTAGTGTAAAGCTGTGGCCAAAAGTTTTGCATCAACTTGAACTTTAGGATTGAGACATTATAAAGCAGAAAAGCAATACGGGCTAGTTATTTTATGTTGCACAATAAAAATACAACTTAAAAAGCATATTTGCAAAAATATTGCTTGTTCCATCACTGTATGCTAGTACATGCTTCATCATAACATCAGTACTCAACAACATTCTAAACAGTGCTAAGTTTGAGAGCTATTTAATAGTGCACTGGCCTACTTTGAAGGGGTAGAGACACACTCCAAAGGGGCTAAGTGTTAGGGAAGTTAACAGGTTAGAGTTTAAACATTTTTCAAGTGTTAAACAAATAAGAATTGTTCCTAAACGTTTAACCATTGATATACAAGTCAAATATAGAAGTGAGCTGCAGGATTTAAACAGTAGGAGTGTGAGGTTACTTACTCACTCAATTTGTATTCAAGTCATTTCCATGCACATATAAATGTTGGACACGTGCTGGAGCAGATCATAAGAAGTAACAGCAATCTAGGGTGTATGTTGTGATGGCTTTTTGATGGTTACAAGTGTTCCCAATAAGGTATCTAATCACATGTCTTGTATAAAAATGGTTCTTCCGTAAAGATTGTATTTGAGACATCTCGGGAGTCATAAGTGTCGTTCTCCCCCCCCCCCCCCCCCCCCCAGAGAATTAATATGATCACTGCGTGAACATAAGGGCAGAGCATTAAGATGAAAGGGGCATGCTAATGATGCAAGGAGAAAATTGACTTCATAGCTTAGTTCCAGATAAGCTACTAATAGACAGAGCTGAGATTGGTTTGTTTTTAGTTTTTGAATCGATGGAGGATATGAGATGGTATCACTGGGTGAGAAATGTAAAACTAATCAATGAGTGACTGAAGGCATGATCATCAAAGGCATGACCTACACAGAAAGAGCCCTCCTGTTTTAAACCCTAGCTGGCATGCCCTATTACTCTACTGATTAGATTAACCCAATGAAGGAGATATAACTCTGCTGTGATGGTCTGCGATTAAAGGACAGTATTTTCCAACCTCTCCTCTAGGAGATGCCCAGGTATCATTACAGGTTTGGAGGTCTTTTTAAAACACACATGCATGATACCAATAGTTTTGCTATTCATTACACTGTAGACCAAGGGCCCTGATTTATCAAAACGTTAGTGGATTTTAGGTAAATGTAGTATATATATTTTTTTTTTAATCAATTTCAGAAGTAGAATAATTACTTTCTTTAGTATTATATTATGCAGTTCACACAGGTATTCAAAATGTGATTTGCATGATTAGAGATTAGATTTATTCAGCATGTGTTACCTAGCTCCATGGAATCCACACACAAATATTGATACTTTTCACATTCTGGTTTTCAAATACTGGAATTTCACGTTCTCTTTGTTCCTTTCCAGTTTGCATCATTTCGTAATGACGGGTTGCCCTGTTGATTGTGCAGCTCTCCTTACTTGTGATTGTTGCATTGCCACTGTTGATTGTTATCATGTGTTGTTTTTCCCACATGTATTTGGCATCAGTCACTATGGACTGGGAGGGAGGCTGGTCTTGCACTGTAGAGCTGGCTTTGAGAATCATGATAGACCGGCTCAATTGCTATCATTGCAAATAGGCTTAAGCTAAAAGGAAGAGTGGTACATTTTAACAGTGAATGCTTCCTTTGATATTTGGTTTTATTCCTTCATAAAACACTTACTTTAGTTCACTGTAGAAATCATGTATGAGAATGTCCATGAATTTGATGGGAGCTATGTATTTTCTAGTTTAACATTTGGATGAAAACCGTAGAAACACAAGTGGAGGATAAAAATAAATTGAAAATAGAGACTTTATTAATATTCCATACAGTGCTGTCAAAACACATATACACTGATAGATATTACATATTGCCTTCTCAGAGTCCCACTACTGCATCTGTATCTCTAGCAGTAAACCAGCTGTCTGGTTCTTGGGGTGATTATATATATACACACACACTACATAAAGATATGTATTATTAAATAAATAAAAGACCAAGCAGCTGCAAAATTCTTCGAAATTAATCCTGCTACTTTCATGTTACCTTTTGGTAAAACAAAAGCATTTAAAAAAACTGAGATCCAATGAGAGTGTGTTCCAAATTGAAACAATGGCTGGTACTGTATACAGAAAACAGTGCAGCTCTTTGTTTAAGCAAAATGTTTTGTGAAGTGAGTACATCCCTGTCTGTCTCAAAACACTAATAAGCTGAGAGGCGCCCATTCTGTTACACAGTGCTGTCACAGTACACACGTTCCCTGGCCGGTCACATGTAGGAATCTAACACTTGAACAATTCACAGGCCCTGAACTGCAGCCTGTCATTACCAATCTCACTCTGAGAGAAAGAGAAAGCCACAAAGTAGAAAGAGGTTCAAGCATAAGAGGCCGATCTATACATTGTAATGTGTTTCTCTGTCAAGAGAAAGCGGTCTTTTAAATAACTCTTCTGGTTGTGTTGGAACACACACTGCCTGGGGGAAAAAAAAAAAAAAAAAAAAAAAAAGGGGAAACACTGAACTGAATCCTCTGGTTCATTATTCACTGCCAGCACCACTTCGTTTAGCAATATATTAATATATTGTACATAGATACAGTAGCACAAAAACATCTTCCGTTTATTTTTAATTAACGTTAATATGGCATGCAAACACAGCAAGCACAGTGACCTGTAAGCACACTTGACAATCCTTATGCACATAGTAACATCCCACAAACAGGCAGGGAAAGGTGCATTTATTTTCTGCCAGGTATTTTTCAGTTCAACTCTTTCACATGCTATAACCAAACTGCACCCCAGAGGTGTTGCACAGAGGTGTTATATATATATATATAATTACACGCTTTACTTAAACATGCCTTATTTTAGTCCTATGGATATTTAGTTTTTCTTGTTTGCACTGGGTACAGGTCCTTGTAAACCTAGCCTGCCTAGTTTTATTTTTTTTATGGCAAATGTTGTGTCCTTCACAATTACTGATTCTGTTAATGCATTCTGTAGCAAAGCAACATCTGTTGCTTGGAAAATGCATCAATCACACGAATGCCAAGCTCTAGACATGATGCTTAAACCTCTGTCTTTTCTTGCCCTTGGTGTAATGCTGCCATGACTTATCAGTGCAACACATGTTGGTTCTTCTGAAGTGATCCTGCAGTAGCTGGATCAGGGGGAGGTAGTACTCTTGTCTCCAGAGGTTTCAATATGAAATGGGGGTGCATGGCATGTGAGGGAGAGTGCAGCACTTTATGTGGCGCATCAAAACTGAGCTCTTTTCTTCTTTGTGTGTGTTTTGTAAGATTCCACATGACTTCTCAAAGACTTTAACTGACCCCCAGTGGCCTGGCCAAACTACGCTCTCCAGCCCATGTAGCTTTGCTTTCTCAATCCTCAGTCTGTTCTGTTGTATTGTACTGGCTTCTAGTTAAGTGTAACTGTGCTGAGTATAGCTGTCTCTTCAGGTGCTGGTCTGTTGCCTGTCACTGTGATGTCATAGAGAGTTTGCAGACATGCTGGAGGGAGGATCAAGCTGTGATAGATCATGTAAACAGCCTCGTCAGACAGGCACAGAATTCCACAGTTTTATAACCATTGCATTGAAGACCTACTCGCTCCAAGTCGCGACTTGTTAATTGATGTTGTCGACAAAGGAATAGTCTTGGCAAAATCAGACACAATGCTGGCAGCAGTTATAGAAAATATAGGAAAAAGATTAGACAAACCAAATGTTAATAAAACAGCTGGGGCACACAAAGGGCACTTTAAAAAAAATAAATAATAATAAAAAAAAATATAATATATATATATATATATATATATATATATATATATATATATATATATATATATATATATATATATATATATATATATATATATATATATATACACACACACACACACAAACAGCAATGGTATTTAGATCTGCTGTTTAAAAATCACATGAATAGGCCACATGCTAAAGTTGCAGAGATTGAGAATATTATGATTTAAGAATATGCGTTTCTTTCATGTCCCCATTATTTTCTTCGGAGAAAGTTGCCAACTATTCTTTCAAAGACTTTAATGATGCCAAATGCAATCTAGCCTCCCTTATAAATATACAGAGAAATAAAATAAACAGTGTGGCAGATGTGAATGCAAGATGTAGCTGGAAATGCTGAGAATGCACTCCTCATTGACCTACTATAATTTAAACGCAGGCTGCAATTGATTCTCTGTATAGCTGCTGTCATACATTAAATATAAACAAAAACTTAATGTATTGTAAAAAGCATTCCAAGTTTTACAAACAACCCTGAAAACTGCAAGCTTGCCAAAAGTGACATATTTCAGACATGTATTTATTTTAGTAAAGGTTGCATCTGCTTGCTGCAATGTTTTATATATTTTTTTTATTTAATCAGACACTGGTGGGTGAAATATAAGAAATATAATGTTATTATGTATTTATTTTTTAAATAACAGCCTTTGCTGATACTGGGCACTCCATGTATTGGAATGTACTGTATGTATGCCTTTTGCAAAAGTGAGATGCTCATTTTCAGTTTTGTTTGGCAGATTGTGATGTATGTTGGCCAGGTGTCAAAGGATCTCCTAAAATGGCCTCGCCCCTTCTCCCCCCCGGTTGTGAAGCTGGAGACCAGGGTGGACTCGGAGTACGGCATGCCATCCACCCACGCCATGGCAGCCACCAGCATCTCCTTCACTTTCCTGCTCTGTACGATGCACAGGTACAAGGTGAGGGCTGCCATTCAGAGCTCTGGTAGGGCTCAAATGTCAAGCAGGAGGAACCTTGCTGTCGTTGCAGTTCCATCTTGTGACGTCTTCTCTTAATGTTGAAACGGAGAACGTTTTAAATGAATAAACTGCCGAGAGACTTTGTAGCGAGCAATCCTGAATTCTGTCCTCTATAGTTTTTAATATACTACAAAAACGGCTAAAGATACTGATGCTGTAAATCAGTAACTCTGGATTGGGTTATGTAGCTAGAATGTTTTGTTACGGGTTGCTGATTAACTGCTTAGTAGCAGGTTACTAACCTGTTGGAGTATGTGTACGTGAAGAGGAATGGATGGGATAACAGGTGATCATCTGGTTCTTTCTCAGCAGCCACTGGAACACACGTTCAATCGCTGTGTCTCCCATGAAGGAGCAGTGATGCATGTATTAGCTTTTAGTTCTTGCCTAGTTTTTGGCAAACTGAATAGTGTGTAAGTCTCCAGGCATTAATTAATCTGTGAATCTGCTTCACGCTATAGCGTACGAGATTTCATCGCTATTAAAATGCTTGTGCACTGTGGGGTTTAGGTGGTATTGAAGCCAAGAAAAAGATTGGCTGGGTGGTCGACATGGGATTGTCATTCTTTTGGAAATATGCTCAACTGTCCGCAGGTTGAGAAGCACTGACTTGGAGCAATGATTTTAACATTGATGTACAGATAGACAATTTTCTAGCATGCTTAAGAGCGATAGGAATGCTCCCAGGGAGTTGTGTAACAGTAGAAAGGGTAAGATATGCAGCTGTGGCTCTTTAAGACCTGTTCCAAACAGTGTGTGTGTGTGTGTGGTGTTCAAGATCCCATCAGAGCCCCAGTCTGTTTTATTGTCACCAAAGATTTATTGCCCTTTAACAGTATTGGCCCTGATACAAGTTGTTGTCAAACATCTGTGCCTTTTTAGGGTCTTTTGTGTCCTTAAATATGATAGTGAATGAATTCATTGCCTTGCAGTTCTGATGGTTATTGGTCAGGGGTCTAGGTCATGCTTGTGCTGAAGGGGTTAATGTGGAGAGCATTACACCCTGTGAGAAGAGGGGAGGGGGTTGAAATTAAGTTGTCACTTAATAATAATAATAATAATAATAATAATAATAATAATAATATGCATGAATATTAGCAAAGGAATCGCTGCATGTGTGTCCACAGTGCGTAATTACTTGCATTCACTGAATGCGAGGGAGGCATAGTATGACACTCTTGTCATCTCTGTGCATCTCCATTATCAAGGGAGTTGTGATGAAACCTTAAATAACCTTAAAGGCTTGACGTGAAGCGTTATCTTAAATAAGCCTGAAATATTAATCAACATGGAGTTTCAGTACTCGGATTGATTTTCCTGTTGGAGCTGCTATCGATCCACGTTGAGGAGGATTCCAGGAATATCGCATTTCATGCTTCTTCTGGTGCGACGCCAGTTAAAAAGAGATTCATCTCTAAAGCAGCCCAGACTGACAGCTGATGAACTTTTGGCAAATGTGAATTTTTTATTTTTATTTTTTTAAAGTAAAGGACTAATTGGTCTGTTCCTTGTGTGCCTATTTGATGATAATGCAGAGTTGTTGAACACTTTAATGTGGTTTGTACTAGAGAAAAAAAATATATATATAAAACTGTAATGCTATTTTTATTGGAATGTGACTTTGCTCTTACTACAGCATTTATTACACATGCAGATTTTGTCACAGGGATCATCTTGGTGCTAATGGCTTTTTAACTGCACTGTGGGAAGACTCGAGAAAACCAAGGATTTTCAGTTCTCTGGTACTTTTTGGCTCCCTGAAAAGATTCTTCTTCCAAGGGCAGCCTGAAAATTCTCCAATTTCCGAGCACCTTTCTAGAACCAGACAAGCAGGCACCGCTCCCTTTGTTCAGATTTCTTTCTGAGCTGTGAAACTGCAAACAGTCTGCTTGGCTGAAAATGTCGCAACCAGACCAGCTCTTAAGACCCCTGGCAACAACATGGGTGCTTGTAGCTGTTTCCTGGTTTTGTGGTGTATGAAAATGGTAATTTCTCTAATCTTCGAGATCAATCAGGAAACATGTATTGGAAAGCCAGCTGGAAACAGTGAATTGAGTCCCATTTCGGGGCATATGTTAGACTGAGCTGGAACCAGATTTACATTCTGAGTTAATGTCTCTAGTGAACACTGAATGAGGGGGATGACTCAACCTCTTTATTATCCATCATTCAGATCATAGAGGGAAGCAGTAGGAAACCCATCATTCTCAGCAAGGCTACTTTGTGATATAAGCATTTTTATGCCACCCCCCCAGGCATTGTGCAGATTTATTTACAGTGAAACCTAAATTAACCTTTCACCAAAAGGACTGCATGTTTCTGACTCAGATGGGTGGCTGCTCATTCAAGGCATCTCGCCTCAGTACTGCTGTGTTCATTTTGGGTTTCTATTGGGGATCTAAATGAACCACCCCACCTCCTTTGGCAGGTTATTGGTTCAGCGTTCAGGCTTGCTTCAGTATTATCCCTGCCCACCCCCCTCAGTTTATGGCACCCACTTGAATGATTTCCGTTTCCACTGCGGCCGTCCTGTTTCTCAGTAGGAAGTGACTGCCATCACATTTGATTTGCTAAAATATGCCTTGCTTGAGTTCCAGTTGCTTTGTGTCCTTCGTTGAACAAAGAAGAATGATAATTCCTGTGCGTTGTCTTTGAGCTTTGGCGTAGTCAACAGCTCGGCCTTTAGAAGCAAATCCTCGGAGCAGCCATTTGATAGGGTACACCCTCATTGAGACACACAAATACCCAGCCAGGAGCATTAAGAGAGCACTGTACTGCACTTTGAAAATTGAATTGACAGTGTTCTGTGCCAGAGAGAATAGCTGAGTGTTGACTATACATTTATCGAGTCCAGGGTACTGGTCCAGGTATGTGTTTACTCATTCCTCCTGACTGAGATTCAATACATATATTTTCAGTTGGCATTTCGCACTCCGCACGGTCATGAGCTGAACCAAGTTGTCTCCAGCCGATAACGGTTTTGCTGGCGGCAGCGTGCAGATAAAGCAGACACATGTACACCCCAAATGGCTCAGAATCTCATGATATAACATTTATTGAGTATTCTGACAAGATGAGTGCAGCAGCTTACTGCTGGAGAGTCTGGACTGGCACCCCTTCACAGATAGCTGATCATGTTCTTAATTATTGAATGGATTGGTTTTAGTTTATTTTGTGGTGTTCTGCTTCTGTGGTTGTTTTTCCTTGTATTCTAGGTATGGCAGAACATGTTGCCGGATTGATTTGCACTGATGGATATACCATTTCTTTTTGTGACCAGCTGCAGATAAACATTTAACAACATCCAGTTAAAATTTGAGGCTGCTGCTTGTCTTTCGATGTTGCAATTAAATATGAAATACGATAAATCAAGTCGATCTGCTGAGATCTGTATGAACGGATCAGTCATGTAATGACCAGAAGCTCTTTTGTAATCAACATTTGAACTGTAACAGTATATCCTGCATTCATTATGTTTTGCCTTGCAGTGTTCTTTTCATAGTCCCTACACTCTATATTGGGAGAGGGGAGAACCAGTACAGTAGGGTTTCATTAAACTACCTTCCAGTTTATTTCAATAGCACTTTTCAGCTACACATTTATTTGATTATACCAGTTTGTTACATATAAACTCTCTACTATTGCTCAATGCACAGATAATGCCATAGATTGACTGGCTTAATACCCCTTTTAAAAGGGAGCATGTTCTGCTTAGATGTGACTGGTATTATGACTTGCCTGTTCTGTTTCATAGTATCCATTTGAGTTGGGCTTGGTGGTTGCAGTAGTCCTGTCTGCTTTGGTGTCCCTCAGCAGACTCTACACTGGAATGCACACTGTACTGGTGAGTACATCAGAGACATGTCGGGAACAATAAGAAAATGCTCTAGCAATGTGGAATGCTTTTCATTTCTCCTTTTATAATTTTAAAGCACGACTGAAAGGTATTTTCCTCCTTCATATTCCAGGATGTGATCTGCGGTGTCCTTATTACTGCTCTGGTGATGGCACCTACCTACCCTTTCTGGGAGGTCTTGGACCACCTGCAGCTCACCAGCCCCTACACCCCTGCTTTTGCCGTGGTCGTGCCCTTTCTCATGAGCTACTACTACCCAAGGCTGGACCATTATAGCCCGACCAGGGGTGACACCACAACTATCCTTGGAGTTTGGACAGGATGTACCATTGGATTTTGGATCAACTTCCAGCTTGGTGAAACCAACAAGCTTACTGGGGCCATGCCCTTTCACCTTCCGCCAGTCACACTGGCAGCTCTTCTGCTTGCCTGTGCTCGGTTCCTGGTTGGGATTGTCGTGTTAGTGGTTACCAGGCATGTGGTAAAGAGCCTAAGCCTTCAGACACTTGGTGCCTGGTTTGAGATTTCAACCCAGGACACGGAGGTCAGGCACAGACTAGAAATCGAAGTGCCGTACAAGTTTGTGACCTACTCTTCCATAGGCATCGTTGCTACGGTCCCAGTGCCAATGATCTACAGCTTTATGGGATTATTGTAATGCAGATTGTCATTTGTTGTTCCTTGAAAACCTTCTGATTGTGGTGTAATTTTTTTTTTTAAGGAGACAAAAATAAGTATTTTTCAAATGTTATGAGTTATATGGCTCAATTTAGTGCAAAGTTTACCACCCCTTTTACCAGAAAGGAATAAAACTTGTACAACTAACAAAGTCACAGGAATACCTGGAATGGATTGAAAAAAATTTAACTTTAAGACCTCTGGTTGGTTAATGACTTACAAGGTTACACTTAGCAATAAAAGCTATTTTAGTATTACAACCTAATCACTTTTTTAGGTAAAAATAAATAAATAAAAAAACCTACAAACAGTAGTGTATGTGTAGATAACAAATAAATATGCTTTATTATATCTGAATTTACTTTTAAAATGAAAACCTCTTTTACTGACCTTGTGTCTTCGTTGGGTTTTCATAATGCTTATCATGAAATGATCTAATAAACAGGAATCTGGGCAGACTGTGTTAGGACCTAAGCACAGTGTCATTTATCTTGAATAGCAGCTGTCTATCTATACATGCCTCCATATGATTGGATAAAACATCCACAATGGTTACATCCTGCGTAACTATAAATGTTAATGCTTTTATGATCCAGACTTCTTTTTAAAACTTGTAATATACAACCTGGATATAAAACTGTGAAGCCGCTCTTAAAATTCTGTAAACACTATCTACCAAGGGTGAAACCATGCAATAAACCTTATGGAGCATTACTATTATCATTAAATGAATACTTGTCTAACTCCAATACAGAGTTGTCTATTTAAACCAACAAATCTGTCCATTAGCATTCCTTTTCCATCCAGTGATAAGACTGGCACAGTACCAGCAATTGCGATGATGCAAATTCCTACTGCATTTGTGTGTTCTGTCTGGTATGTGGAGCTTTGTGCCTGCATAAACACTTGACTGACAAAAAACTAGTCCTTAGACAACAAATTCAGGCTAAATTTTTTTTTTTTTTTATTGTTACATTTCAATAATTCCTGATGTTTATTCAAACCAACCTGGACATGCACATTAAAATGTAGGTGGACATTAACTAAAAATGCATTTCAGACATATTTCAAAGCCTTCCAATAGCTGTGATGATGTTTTCTTAATACCATAAAATGCTACAGTGCTTCATTACCGTAATGATTGGGGGCCCTCCACCAACAATAACCTATCACGTTTCAGTAAGCGTCACGGATAGAATGCAGAAAATGTTTCTAACAGCAGAACTCGACACAGTATTCCTTGAGTTTATTAAATATTTAAAAGGAGAGATTGATGCTGTCAGCACATGCTCTTCAGCGAGAGGAAATGAAGGGAGAGGAGGAGGGGGTTCGCCCTTCACAGAAAGGGCTCGATGTCGATATCCAGGGCGGAGCAGGGCATCGTCAGCTCAAACTTGCTGATGACATCAGGGTGAAGCACTCCCAGCCTTCCTATGCTCTGACCGTTGGCAAAGACTTCAGCGCAGCGGCCTGGAAAAAAGGTGGAGTCTGCCGGGTAAAGAAAGGAAGGGAAAATGACAGCTCAGTAACAATTGCAGAAACAGTAACCCTTGCATCATTCTCGAGGGAAATGGACAACAGGATGGGCTAACATTTTAATCTAGAAATAAACTACTTTAATGTAATGCACATGCATCCAAGTGATTGCATCCTATACATATATTTTTTTATCTATACACTTTTTTCTTAAAAAACAAAAAGTTCTTAACAACAGGGCTGGCTTGCAAAAATTAGATAATGCCCACAGTATAACATTTGACTTATTTTTACACCAGTCTTTTTATAATCTTAACATACTAAAAAGCCCAATGTGTTTGTGAAATAAGGAGACATACCAGTTAAAAACAGACCACAAGTAAATATAATAAATAACGCAGTGGTGACTTAAGTATCATACAAAACTCAACTGTGAATAAAATGAGTTGCATGTTACTAAAACACTAAAAAAAAAAAAAAAAAAAAAAAAAAAAAAAATAGGCTACAATTCTTTCTTTATGCTTTGAAAGCAAACGTGTAGCATATCAAATTCTACTAATAAATAATACCTGAAAAGAAACAAAAAACAGATTAACAATGAAGGCAGACAATAAACTGCACTGACACCAGGTCAGAATCAGACGGCTCGGGTCAGACTTCTAATTTGCAATAGACTCCAGGGCTTTAAGTAACTCAGTTAAATAATACCTTCCAAAGGGCCTTCCCCAAAAACCTGAAATAGTCACTGTGATGAACCCGGAGTGTCTCTTTGATGACAACGAAGAGGCTCTTTGTTCAGTAATCCACTTCAGTGACCGCTCTTTAACACATTTTCAGCCCAATTGACTGTCAAAGAGCTAATGTTCTGCCTGGACTCCATAATCACATTCCTTCTTTTTAAATTGTTCCTTCCAAACATACACTCCTTTATGAAATAGTACAAAGTACAATATATGTGCAATTGTGAAACAGTTCAATAGAGAGGCAGAAAAAAACAAACAAAAAAAAAAACACCCTTTAATATATAACCCTCCTCAACTAGATGCAGTTCACACTTTTCCAAGCAACCTCTTAAGTTTTAGCTTTTCCCTACTTATTAAAAACATAGTTAAATGTATTAGACAATGAATAGCTCATTTTTTCATGCAAAAAGCAGATACCTAAAAAAGTTCCCCTTTTCAGTGCACTATAATTTAATAATAATAATAATAATAATAATAATAATAATAATAATAATAATAATAATAATACATACATATGCAAATGTTAGTGCTTTTGTATAATGCCATGTATTGAAATAGCATCGCATTAGGTAATGTTATTTTAGTAAAGAAACTGAAAAAAAACTTGTATTATTAATACTATTAAATGGCTATTAATGTATATAAAAGCTTATACAATCATTTAAGACATTTTGAAAATGAATCTCTTTTTCATACTTAAAAAAAAAAATAAAAAAATACAATTCCATAGCCTGTATGGCATGGCTGCTCTGAAGACTTTGTTTTAATACAAATTCTTCTGTTCAAAATTACCAAAAAGTATCTTAGTAGAACAGACACAACCTACTAAGTTTCCACCAGATTCACTGAATATGTGTGGGTTTAATGTGTACCTACATATTACAGTACATAAGCATGTGTCCACACATTTTTCACAAAGCATGATGTTTCAACACAGGTGATTATGTTTGCATAGATCTGTGTGAATTAAAAGGAACATTTAACTTCAGGCAGCATACCAGAGCAGTGTTCCCTGCACTCACTCAAAATGGATCAAACAAAAGAAATCTACAGGCTAAACTGCCAGCGGTGTTTAATTACAGTGATCAAGTTTTACTCAAAGTTTAAATCCGGGCTTTAAGGACATTCACCTACAGGCGTGCTCGGTGCTACTGAAAATATCTTTGGTGAGGATTATGTTTAAAATGAGCTTAATTCTCAGCAGCAGGTAGCGAAGACATCAAAGGAGGCCAAGCACCCGGGCACCATGGGGGTCCCAGGGTCACAGCACACCTGCACAGGTAAGGGTCCAGGAGGGGCTTTCATTTCATCCCACATGCTACTAATATATACCCAATACACTACTACCATTAGCATGAACTCAACCACAACCTTACACAGAAATGTATCACGCTCCCCACAGAGAAGACAGAGAGGAGTCCAGAATGCTATGTTCAGCTCAGTTCAGGAGTCAGAGGCTCTCAATGACAGGCAAGGTTGAGTGAGCAATGTACATTGATGAACGGTTAGCAAGATTTTCAAATCACTGTCAAATCATTCTTTGTTTTGCCTAATCAATATGATAATTAATCTATAAAAAAACAACAATGTAGGATTTAAAACAGAGACCTCTTTAACAACCCCCTCGCAGGAAAAATAAATAAAAATCACACACACACACACACGAATAGTGTAAAACAAGAGCGAGATCTCTTCACAATCCAGCATTTACTGGTGTCTTGAACAGATCACTGGGTTTGTTACAAAATTTCAGAAAGGGATTCTAACCTGGCAGAGTCCCTCACCCTTCGATTACTGGTTGATCTAGATCTAAATATTTATTACAAAAATGCCAGTAAAAAAGCCTGAGAAGCAACACAGGTAATTAAAAGGCACGGGATTACATGAGGAGACTGTTCTCAAAGAGAATCTCACCGATCGGATGTAGAGGACTCTAATCCTCTCATTGCAAAGGGAACATGACTTCAGCGCTCAACGGTACCAGTGCCCCCCCCCCCCAACACCACTCCCCCCACTCCAGATCTCCAGGGGCATCACCGCAGACCTCCAGATAGCATCTAGCTCGCCACGCCTATTACAGAGGCCCCACTTCCACAGTGAACTTTTAAAAGGATTCCCATCGCACGTTGCTCTTTCAGATGGCCAGCGGCATCGACCGTATTCACTTATTCTGGCATGACCAGATAAAGCTAGGGTCAGTTTACACTAAAAACAACTGTAAAGACTTTGGGGGAACATTGCAATTTCACCCATGTTTCCTGGCAGCTGCAATCTCCTACAGGTGTCTGATTATAAGTGGAAGAGGTTAGGACCTTGGGAAGGACCTGCTGGACTCATATGTTTAAGGGGGGCACAAGCATATGGCATAAAAATGGTTCATTACCCCTCAACTTAAAAAAGACTTAAAGGGTAGAAAAGAAATGACCATTTTTAGGGTGTGCAGCAGGGCGATCGAAAAGCTCTGCACATATAAAAGAGGGCTGGGAAAATTTGTTATGATTTGTGTATTTTAAATGACGATGGAAAGCAGAGTTTTGTTGTTGGTTGGCAGCGCGGATGGGGAAGCCCCATCCAGATAAAAACCTTGTGCAGAAGATGACCATCAGTGAAGGTAACTGTCCAGCCTGACCGTAGGACTGCTTCATTTTTGTGTTCGAGACTTTGTATTTGTTTATCTGTTTTATTAGCTCTGAGAGCAGTGTTTTTGTTAAACCTTTTTATTTATTTTTGCATTTGGAATAAAAATAGCACCACAATACACTTTTGCACCTGACTTCCTACCTGTGTGTGTTTGCAGTTCCTGCTTCTGGCCTGACGTCACTACCATTCAGCCGCCCTGTTACAGGGTCCTATTCACAATGACTAAACTATTATGTTATAAAATTCATTGAACCGTTGTTGGCTGCCCCCCAAAAATGTTTTTTTTTTTTTTTTTTTTTTTTTTTTTTTTTTTTTTTTAAATATCAAACTTTTGAAGAAAGATTCATCGAGCAAGGGGAGTGGTTACCAAGACACATAAAATGTCAGTGTGATACATGCAACACAATGACCAACAGGGACGTAAACACCTTAAAATCCCCCTCCTCAATAAAGCCTTCTTCTCTGTAAGAAACACACGTCCCTGTAGGACAAGCGCCTCTCAGACTGTACTGAAATGCAGCAGCTGTTCCCAGTCACGCTGCCTTCTAATAGCCTCCCACTCTGGAGCTCACATGACACTCCCTGTAGGACCTCTCCTACCATTAGGCAGAAGAGTGGGAATTGGACATGATAGATACAGAATATTACAGGCATGCTAGCAAGCACTCACACCCTCTCCCTTTGTACCCTAAACCCAACTGTTTACCAACTCATTAACTCTATGCCTTATTTGACTTTTGTACGTGTTCACACCCTAACTAAACAAAAAGTTAACTTCTGAAACAGATTGAAGTTGAAAGACACATTTAACTCTTAATGAAAAAAACAGAAGGATTAACGGTTAAATTACTTTTTAATTTAGGTGCCGGCAGGGAAAACTGTATCACTGTACATTAAAGCATCAGAATACGTCACACCAGTATATTACAAATGCAAATGAGGAAAGGAAATATGTACAGTACTTTCAGTATTGAATGACAGTCATTGCAGTTTATAGTAGCTGGGAAAGGGTAAATTACCTTGAACTTATTTCAGTCTGCTTTATTGTCCTCGTTTGTTTAATTTGGCCAATGTGACTTTTACGTTTGCAAGAAAAATTAGTGCTAGACAGAAATGTGTAGATCGTTTTCGGTTTATGATAGGAATTTGGAGTTTACACTCGTGGGGTTCCTGTAAACCAGGCACAGAACATAATAACAGTGAGTTAGAAAATCAGAGAGCGATGGAGAAGCAGTACATTCCTTAGTGTCCTGTTTCCTGTGCTCCTCCAGATAGAGACCAAGATATATAAATAAATGATTGTTCATTTTGAAGCCGGACCCGCGTTGATCATTTCAATAAGTGCTATACTGGTAATATTATAGTATTACATGGCCTTTCGATTGCGTCTTCATCTTCTGCAGCCATTTTAATATATCGCTACTGTTCCGAGAGTAGTATCTGTAGTGGGCAGTGCTGTGTACAGTTGGTCTTGTTCAAGAGCACCAGAATAATTGACATGCCCAAATGTAAATTGGTACCGTAACTGAAAACCTTGAATCCAAGTTGCTCCCCCCAAAATTTAACTTTTATTTTGGCCACAAAAGTACGACTTAAATTCAAGTAAATACGGTATATATGTTTTTAGAACATAATCACATACACAAAAATACTAAAACGAGCTGTACAGGCCATGGCACAGATCTAGTTATTTAAAATAAGACTGTCTCGAAGAAAACCTTGGCTTTGCTGTTAATTTGACTAATGACTTATAACAGCAATAACCTAGTCCTGAATTCCTTTCTGTGCAGCCTGGCAGGTCAAGAAGGAAATCGTTTATGAAATGCATAATGAACATGAAGAGTCGCTACTGTAATGATGCCCCCAAGCCATGCCTCCTACTACTTTAAATCTGTCTGATGCCCACAAGTGTAAAACAGATACGACTGGAGAAAGAAATGCTTGTTGTGTTCAGCCAATGCATTAGCTGCTATTTCCCAACCCCCATGTATAAAACAGTCCATTCCTTTCCAATAACTGCATTAGGCATGACTCATAGCTGGTAGTAAGACCAGCATTTATTATAGTGGCCGCATAGCAAGCTTTCACAAATATCTAGCCGTTATTTGAATGCATTCCTTCAATAATGTGTTACAGCTTGTGTTTCCTGCAAAACAAAAAACACTTAAGAAGTTGCAATATCAAATTAAAACTCACATATAATATTAGCAATAAGGTCCAAAGGTATGTACACCTAGAAACTAGTTATCAAGGTCTGCTGACAGAGGTGAAGCAATTCCAAAATACCATGAAGGCTATCGCCTGCAAATGTAACTGGTCCTCTAACAAGGACTGCACCCAGACAAGGACTGCAGAAAATACCACTTCTTTAGGAGCCCGAGCTATTGATTGTGTTAATGGGCTCTTCAGCAAAATGCCTTCAGAAAGCTGGGGACTGCTCAATTTCCGCGCTTGTGAAAAACAATCTTTATTTGTAGTCCTTCAGAAGGGCATTTTCATTCGCCCCAAAAAAACAGTCTAAGTGTTCAATCTGCAAAACTGTAGCGCTGCTATTAAGACGAACTTCATTTTAATTTTTTTTATTGAACCAGATTCCTGTAAGTAACCAGGGATGGGAATAAGACTCCCATTGTATAACAGTTTGATCCATCCCTGGTTTTACTAAGAGTTGTTACCTATACACAATCAAGCTCGTAGTAAAACCTGGAACGGGTGAAACTGCTATGCAATAGGTGTCTTATTTCCATACCTGTAAGCCAAGAAGCTATTTTAAATTTGAAAGACTGCCTGTTAATAACTGTTGCTTCCTTCCATTAGCTAACTGTGCCTCCCTGTAGGGCAGTGGCTCCTAACTCTGTCCATCAAGGTCTGTTCCAGTGCAGGACTTGGTTCCAATCAAATCCGAAATTAGTTAGTGGACCCTTATTCGGCTAAATTAACTAATTTAGGACCTGCTTGGAAAAAAAACCTGCAGCAGTGTGTAGTAGTGAATTAGTAGACCGGGGAAAAAGTGGATCGCGCAAGCGTAGTAAGGCAAAAGGAAGGCGTGGCAGCTGTTTGATTAAAGGGGAGGTTAACTACATGAATCAACATTTTCTATCTGGTCACTTTATTTGCCAGATCGTATGGTAATATTAATATTATTATTAATCCATAAAATGCACTGCATATGAAATTTGAAGATCATCAGACTGGACTACACTGAATTCAGGTTGCATAATAGGAGCAACTGTCCTAATGAATATGCTGTTCTAATGAATATGAAGTAAGCAAAACTGTCAGTTTTCCCCCACCCTGCAATAATAAAAAAGTTAGTTTCTACTATAGAAACCTGGACAAAACCCCCAAAATAATGCATTTTCAATCTTTCAGTTAGGATACTCCACGTTCCCCTGAATTATCATACAACGGGAACACCACAGAATCTGTACAAATTCTCAAATGAACTCGTCCTTAAACTGTTGCATCTGGTAAGTAAAGCATTCCAACACGGACCATGTCAGATTGATGCAATGACCTGCTTGCACCTGCAGCTGGCAACATTAATACAGAGAATTAGTTGAACACTCAAAAAAGGTGTTCAAATAATAACTCTCTGAATTTACAAATCAAGAACAGATGTACATGTCAAAAATCACACAGCAAGTGTTTCCCACCAGCGCACGGATGTCTTGCACATCTGGGAAAGACTGGGAAGAATCAACCCCTATAAGGTGCTGACATCGTACTGTTAAACGCTTATTCCTTCAACGGAGTCTGGGAAGACACCCTGTGATTACAGGCAGAAGACAGATGCGCTAGCATTAGTACCGAATGCACACAGCACACATACCCTCCACAGCTTGAATGCAGTATCCCTTTTCTCTGTCAGGTTTCACATCCAACAGCTGCATGGTCCTGTCCAGCAAGCCGTGGATGACCTCGAACCCAGGGCTTTTGTTGTAGTAGACTGCACAGAGACGCCTGTTGTTCCTCGCACCCACATCTGTGTCAAAAGACACGGACAAGTAAGCCAACCGCTTGCCTCCACAATGCAACCCATCCTCTTTATACCCAACTGCAAGGAGCAATCTCTGTGGACATGCCTCCTCGACTTTGCTAACATGTCCTTTTATGATTCAGACCTTTAGTGTTTAATAAAAATTATTAACCGTTTGGAGAGTGTAATGCAATCGCACCCCGAAGCTGTGAACATTCTGGATAAGACAGGACACTACTCTTTAAAAAAAAAATAAAAAATCAAACCACAATGACTAGAAATTTGACTTCTCCAGCCTGTGCTGTTAAAGGACCTGAAAAAAAGAAAAACTCTCATGATCATCTTTATAATCAATGGCATTTCTATCATCTTCTGTCAGCAGGAACTGTTACACCTATGCACAACATTCACAAAAAAAAAGGTTCAAAAGCTGCAACCTAAAAGAAAAGAAATCTAAAAGGAAATCCTTAGCTGTAAAGTTCAAAATGTAATTGAATCGGTTATGTCATGAGCTACTCAAGCACACCTTTTGTTTCGTCCTTCAGCACCACGTCAGAGATTTCAAATAGCTTCAGGGGGAGAGGCATTTTCCGATTTGCTGCCACTGTCTTCAGGAGGCCAGGGAGGAGGGTTGTGCGCGCCACCTGGTGGAAGAAATGGGAAACGTTGCTTGGGGTGCACTTCGTCACCAGCACCACAAAAGAATAAAAACAGAATAGGAAGGCCATCTAGTGGCCCAGTTACAGAATGCAGCGATGAAATACTATCCTGGCTTGAAAATATAAAAACTGTGTTAAATTAGGACATTATTTGTATTTGTACATGCCACCCAAGGCATGAAGAACAATCATAAAGGGAGATTTTAAGATTGCAGTATTTACTTGTTAACCTATAAAACAACCTTGCTTTTGCACTGTGTAACTGAGCCAAGGCTTTGCATACAGTTATTTACATACAGCAATGATACTCTCTTGCTGTTCCTCTGACCTGAAATTCTGCTGTTTTGGGGTTTGCTATATGTGCTGCTTTCGTGGTGGAGATGTCCTTGTTGAGTTTTTCTGCAATGTCTTCCTGAGAGCACTGTAGGAAGACAGAGATGTCACCTTCAAACAACACGGTATAATACATCTGAACACTATTTATCAAGATACAGAGCAGTACAGTACTTTTATATTGTGCTACATCCGCTAAAAAAAAGAAGTCTACAGCAGCATGGTTTTGTGAAAAATCTCTTTTTTAAAATAGATTTAAAACATAGTTCATTTTACCCATTTTTTACCATTAATGCTATATATTACAGTTAATTTCAAATGCATTTTTGGGCTGTTTCTCAATATCAAAATGCCCCAAACACACAGTCAAAGCCACCGACTAACTGGGAATAGAATAGTAAATGTCACAATCTTACAAACCCTATACCGATAGAAGAGACGTGCCTGACTCTTTTCATACATAAGAAATGTGTTTGGTATTTGTTCATATAATAATTACCAAAGCAAAGGTCAGAGCCTCTGTGAATCCAGCAGCTGCTAGGTCCTGTCTTAATAGCTCTGTTAGTTTGTTCAGAGGAAACTGTAAGAGAGAAAGAGCGTGACATTTACATTGTTAATTTCACTGTTTCATAGAATCACAATAAGTGAATGTAGTCAAAATTATTTTATATGGTTCTAAACAACAGCTAGCTTTGGGTTTTGTATTGTCCATTTCCTGACAGATCTTGAAATCTTCCCACCTGATTGGCTACAGTGTACGTGCGGGGCATGGTCCTCTTGAGGTTGTTAAAACCGTAGGCCATGGCAGCGTCCTCCACTATGTCACAGGCATGGATGATGTCAGATCTGGTTGGAGGGATTTCAACCTCTATCTCCCCACCTTCTCCTATCACCTCTGACTTCAAGTACATCCGAGTCAACAGCTTTGCTATGCTTTCAGGGGTCTCACTGAAATAAGAAATAAGACAAACAACTATCACAACAGTTGCTCAACTGTCAAGGTGCACTAAATCATAAAAGCAAAGATTCTATGCGATCTTTGCAAGTGTCTTTGCATGAAAGTCTTCTCAGTGGGTAATAAACCAACAACCGTCTAGAACCATTTCATGAACATAACAGTTTTATTCATAATTTATAAACATACTTCTCAGTTAAAGATGTGTGTATCAGGTCAGTGTATATTCACAGTACAGGTTATGAAGGGAACTTCATGTCACAGTAGTCAACATTATACCTGTTTATAAATAAACAAATAAATAAATAAACTAACTTAGAAATCCACAACTTACTTGAACCCTACTTTTTTGTTGATAAAATCACTAGTCATTGTCTCCTTCCTGTATGGCAATTCCTGACAGGGGTAAACAAAAATAAATAAATAAATAAAACAGTAAAACACAAATCTTCAAATTTGTATTTTGTTACAACATTCCATCTGGAGAAGCAAAAGGTAGGGGGGTTAATTTGTAAGTCAGGCCCCAAGCCTAATTTAAACACTACAACTAGAAAAGGATTACAAGTACTTACAGGGTAAATACAGCTCTTCCCATCTGGATAAACAACCTCTGCTGCCTCAACACTGCAGAGAGATAAACGTGGTATTATATTTATGTTCATAAAAAACAGAGCTTGAAAAATGAATTTTAACAACAGACGCTCCACCTTCTCTCACTTACGTGAAGGGCTCGTCACAGTATTCACTGAACATTGTAACCACCATGTCAAGAACTATTTTAGCCTGAAAGGGGAACAGAAATGAATAAATGTTACTTCATTACTGTACACACCCCCTAATGGAATAACTGAGAATATTCTGATCATGAATTACCTTTGTAACATCTGTAGCTGTGCACTCAATAAAAACATTCTTTGTATTCACAGAAATCTTTGAATGGTCCCCTAAACAGTAAAAAATGGTTATTGATTTTGATAACAGATCAAGTGTATTCTATCCCTTAATCTCATTGAGTTTATTTTAAATAAATAAAATAAATAAATAAAATAACAAATACCTGACACTGGTTACCTCGTTCTCCACACATTACCATTTACAAGTTTAAATGAATTATCAAGAAAAAGTGAGGGACCACGAAGCCAATTTGTGGCTTGGAACTTGGTTTCTGGCCACTACATGGCACACCAGGAGGGACAGGGTTTGATTCAGCAAAGGCCTCATACTAGGTCTCCTGAAACCAGGTTTCAAGCCACTGCTCCTGAAAAAGTGGCTTCAATGCTCCCTCAGCTTTATGCAACAAAAACTGATCTGCTAGATCTTTAATTAAAAGTGATTTAAAAAAAAATCACCTGTTCTATTTCAATTATGCAAATACCCAAGATCTAAAATTTGCCTCATGTAGCACTGGGAGTCCCGCTTCTTTCATTTATGACACTTACCGTTAATAATAGGTGGCATAGACAGAACTATCCCATTACTGTCATAAATAACAGGGTAGACTGGCTTGTCTTCTATAATGTGCAGGAAATGGCGCAAATGGCTATCGGTCTTAAAAAATAAATAAATAAAAGAGAGGAAAAGCTGTCTCATTATCTGATATTCCTGAGATCATTCAGTTACACTCTTTAGCTTGAGAATATTACATAGTTACAGGCAAATCAAAGGCAACACATTATTGTGGACAGTTATCTTGGTAGGCTGACAAAGCTGAAGTAACCTCTTAAACATCTACAGAACACATTCTCATTCACCAGTATGCAAAGTGATCAGAGTATGCAAACCAGAACACAATGCTTGCATCACTTTGTAGTTAAAAAGTAAAATCATCCCAGCTCTGAAGGCTGGGGGGGGGGGGGGGGGGGGGGGGGGGGGGGGGGGGGGGGGGGGGGGGGGGGGGGGGGGGGGGGGCGAGATAGGGCATGGAGTACACCTATTATATTATAGGTATACTAGTTTCCAGATCCAACTAGCTCCACAGGGACCTTAAGCCTGGGATAATTAGGAAAACTTGCACATAATCTGTGTGCAATATAGATAAGTCGACATATTTTGAGTCTCTTCTGCTCTTACCTTATAGAGGTTCATGAGTTCAGGAGCGGTATACTCTTTGCTCTGGTTCAGAGGTTTGAACTTAATGTCTGCTGGAGGTTTTGCAGTGAAGGTAAATGGCCCAGAAATGGTGTCCAGATCATGAGTGCCGATAGCAACAAGGGTCCTCTTCCTGAAATTTAGAAGTTAAAGAAGAAATACATATGCATGGGTTAAGATTATATTTAAATAAAGACAGAATCATACAAAATACAAGCTACCTGTCAACTAAGGTATGAAATAAAATATTATTCACTGTCTAACCCGTTTGGATTTGCTTTGGGAGGGAGTAGAGATTCCTGGGAATGGACTGACCTGCACACGTTCTGGTGTAGCTTCTCCTGCAGCTCAATGAAGCTCTCGTATCTGTCCTTGGTGAAAGTGATGTTGCGCAGTACAGCGGCTACAGCATGGGGTCGCACCAGGGCAGTCTGCAGGTTTTGCAATGAACAACACTAAAGTTAATCAGCTAGAATAGTGAAGGACCACTTTGATGTCTAGGGATCTTCCCCCACACCAAATATTAACTTCTTGAAAATGGACTCACTTTTTATTTGGGCACTGGGGGTAATTGCAAATGGCACCATGCAGTTACGTTGTAGCACAGTAAACATTAAATTTGATGAACTAATGAAGGCTGGTTCACACATCAGTCATATGACCACCAGGAAACATCTGAGCAAGACGACCCCTGCTAGAGTTAAAAAATATTTAACTACCAGCCTCAGTTATATCACCAGTTAGTCTAAAAGCTAGAGTCAAGCAATCACCCTTAGCGATAGCTGCACGATTGAAGTATGAACCAGCCTTTACAACAGCAGCATGTTGTTTGGCATCCCAGAGCACTTTTATTGGAATGCAGTGGCTTAAGAGTGTAACAACAGGCTGACAGAGAGGACAGGCCAGATCAAGTACTGTACAACTGCCACAAACCTCCTCTGTGATGATCAGTCTCTGTGGTTCCCCATCAACTGGATTAACTCGTTTGTACCTTGGGGCCTCTGTCCTGTATGTAGAATAAGAAATGTACTTTGGTAAAGGAATTCTATACAGTACTGAGCTGCAGAACCTCTTATTTGGACCAGGTGGAACGCATTACCTCTCCTTGAAAACCTGCAGCCCTCGGACCAGCCCCTCCAGACACAGCAGATCATACCGGTTGGCAGGAACGTCGATCTTGTACAGAATGACATCCGAAGCTCCCTCTGCTTTCACATCGCCCTGTTCTTTACTGATGATATCCTTTTCAGAAGTCTGGAAACAGCAGGCAGCGGTTTGTTATAGGGGAGTCTTTTGTCAGAAGCGAAATACTGTCAAACATATTTGCAAAGACAAGTTTGCTGAGCAGGCCAAGCTTTTAAATGTGTCTGTGGGTTTGTGTGCTAAAAAGCCATGCCTACTGAACCGTACAGGTAAGTACTTACTATTTCATCGAGTTCCAGGCCAAACTCAAAGCAGAGTTCATCAAATTCCTCATCAGCTGCAAAACATAAACACAAATAGTTAGTGCTGTTAGAAGTATGCTGTTAGACTGGTTCCATTCGCTCAGAGAGAGGAGATGAGATAATCATGGGTGTGGACTGGCCAATGCTTACACTACTGGACTTGAGGCTACTGAAAAAAAGTATACCTAAATGCAAGCAAGGTAAAGCAAGAAGGACTGGGATGCATAGCTGTTGTGACAGATAACACAATAATACATCGTCGTGTCATTTGGAGCCTCCTACAGAGGTGTGTGTGTGTGTGTGTGTATATATATATATATATATATATATATATATATATATATATATATATATATATATATATATAAATAAAACACGTTATTATTTTACTATTACAGCACAGGGTGCTCCTATGTATGTGTCCAGACTGAACTCCAGAATGCTATGTGTTACTATTGGAAAAGCAGGATAGCATAACAGAACACTGTCTGCCGGGAATGATGCAATCGTACTGAAATCAATCCTCCCATCGCTGCGAAGAAAACGTAGTCTTCTTTCATTGTGGTATAAAACAGATTATCACAATATGATTATACAGTTCAGACACAGACAGCGTTATAAACGGGTCTACCCTTGACAAGTCGGGTAAATTATGAATGTGTCATTCATTCATTGTCGTACAGGCAGACACAACTGAGTCGAGTCAGCGAGCCAGTGCTGGTGTTCCTGTTGAAGTTTAGTATCCCAGTTATCAGTTTTTGGACACGGTTTACCTTCATTTTTACAATATAGACAATAAAACAATAACTGTTTAAAGGACTCACTGTATTCCCTGCCCAAAGCGTGGAACAATAAATCCCTTTTCACACTGACCGTCGGCATGGTCGGTACTCGTCTCGACTTCCTCTACACCGGCTTGGGCTGACTGAAAGAACTCCCGAGTCTTTTGTTTATCACATTTGTTAATACAAATAAGATTAGCAGAATATTTTGTATTATTTTGAGGTGTGATTATATGAGGTTAGAAAAAAAAAAAGTCTTTCTTATAAAAGGAAATCTGTGCGGTTTGTATTGTTGTGTCGGTTTAGGCAAACGGGGGGCAATCTTATGTAGGACCCAAGTCAGTGACGTCATTCGAAAGTGTATACATCGGAATACTTTGCATCAAATATGACACATAGGACTGTATTGTTTAAGCACTTTTACAGACAGTGTAGCTGTGGCAGTAAATATCTGAAAATGCAGTTGCGCTTTTTGTACTTGTTAATTAAGGATGTGAGATTGTTGTTTGTGGGTGTGCAGTTGAAATGGGAATTGTTCCCCCAATTGCACACTAGACGGCGCCATTTGACAAAAAAATAACCCAAACACCTACAGTATTTTTAAGTTCAAGGGCATACCTTTAAACAGGTAGTAAACCAGCATGAAGTAGATTCTCGTTTATTTAGGGCATAGGTGTAGAAAAACGAGCCAGAGAATTCGAATACTGAACTTGAGATTTAAATCAGCTTAATAACCCAAATCGAAAGAATGAACGAAAATATATATTTAATATATTGAGAAATATAATGTCATATATTGATTCATTCATTTCAAAATGTATTATAGAATATATGCCAATATATTTTCATTATATTGTACAATATATAACTCATGCTCTAATGTTATTTTTGTGACAAGTGAATACTTTTAAAGTAGTTAGTAGTTAAATAAATAAATAAACATTCAAGAATATTAAAAACCTTAAGACTAAAAGACAATATAGTATGGGCCAGTGTATTTACAAAATATATTTTCCTTCCATAAAGGGTTGCCCCGTCTTTCTGAACCACATAAAGAGCGTGGCCTGTCTTTCTACCCATCTTTACACCGTTAGAGGAATTTGTTAAATGTTGTCATGATATTTCAGAAACAGTGCATTACAATAGTAGTTAAATAGTAGTTACAAAGAGGAACCAAACAAGAGTTCGTGCTTAGTTCCACGTTAATAACCGCAGAGATAAACTTAGCAATGCTGGAAGTGCCGTGTGATTAAACGACTCCACAAAATTGTGCCAGGATATTGCAAACTCGCACGACACCAGTCTTACATGACATTTGTTGTATTACGATTACGAGGTAGAGCAGATGGCGTGCATTCATATTGGGCGGTTCTGTTCCTGAACTAGGGAGATTTTCGTTTTACATCTCAGAAGTTTAGTGCAAAAGCACAGCAGGTACTGATTTATTTACTATACACTTTTTCCTTTGGTATCGGCCATGGTGAAGATTGAGTTCGCTCCGATAAACATTCCTCTCAACAGACGCCTTCAAACAGCTGCTGTGCTACAGTGGGTCTTCTCCTTTCTTTTTCTGGGTAATTACAGGAAATATTTTTCATTGTTATTCTTTAGATGCGATGTATGCTGCATACATGTGTCACAGTTTATTTAGAGCGTGTATATGTTATTTATGTATTTTTGTTTTGTTTTTGTCATTTAACTGAACGTTTTTCTTTGTGTATTCTTTTTAAGATAATTATTATTTTTAAATCAAATGTTAATTAATGTTATGCGTTTATGTTATTCATGTTTATGTGTGTTTGAAAAAAAACCCAAAAAGTTTGCCAAAGTTTTATCATACACAGCTTTTTTGTCAATTAACCAATAGTCTTTAAGCACACTGAAAAATAACTATTTTAGAAATCAGGAAATTCTTATCAGTATTGCGCAGAGATGGAAATAAGACTCCCATTGCATAGCGGTTTGTTCCATTCCGGGTTGTACTGTGAGTTTAGTAAGACACACCTTGGCTTGTTACCTACACTGTAACTAATCTTATAGTAAAACCTGCAATGAGTGGAACTGCTATGCAGTAGAATAATTATTTCCATTCCCGTGGTTGACTGTAAAGTTCAATCTCTACTTCCAGTTATGATGTACTGGGAATGAGGCACTTCAATTCAGTTTGCAACGTATTTTCCACATCATTTGCTGAGAGATTTTATAGCCACGTCGGTATACAGTATGCATTTCAACAGGGACACGTAATTGTATTGAGTGTGTTTAAATAAGCCCCTTTGTTTTTTTTTTTTTCCTGTGCAGCACAATGCTGTATGGGGGTGTATGTTCTGGCTATCCTGAGTGGATACTGGCACCTTGCTGCTCTCTATGGACTGTGGCTGTATCTGGACTGGGATACACCCCAGACTGGAGGTAGGAGGTGTGCCTGGGTCAGGAAATGGGCAATCTGGAGGCATTTCCGAGATTACTTCCCCATTCATGTAAGTCAGCTATATAGTTTCACTTATGTCTTTAGGAAAACATTTGCAAGCATACTCAACAAAAAACACATGTAGGATTTATTTTTGTTTGTTGTTGTTTTAGTAGCTTGCCATAAAGTTGCTATGATGTCTTAATATGGATCACATGTATACTGTCTTAATATAGATTTTTAATGAATGTATTTAAAATGGAATGCTAATGGAATCATTTGAATTGTTGCCATCACATTGATCTGTGGTCAATCTATTTCTCAATTAGATTGCTTTGATGGAAAGCTTTGTCATACACTCCCTGACATTTTCATAAGTTAAATAACCAAATTGTTTATCTGAGAACAGCCCCTGTATGGGGCACATTTTCAAAGCATGTTTGCTCCAGTTAAATTAACTCCTGTTTTTCAAAGGGAGAAAAATCAACTGTGATGTTGCAAAAACATAAACTTGAACTTAAATTGCATTACTTAAAAAAAAAAAAAAAAAAAAGATTTTCTTGTTGAAAACAGATAAGAGTTAATTAAAGACACATGTTTAAGTGTTTAGAAACAGTATGCCAAGAAACTAACTGGTTTCTTCGTTTTGATGTAAAGCTCATTAAGACCTGTGATCTGGATCCCAAGAACTGCTACCTGTTTGGGTTTCACCCCCACGGAGTTCTTGTTGCTGGGGCCTTTGGGAATTTCTGCACTGAATACACAGGATTCCAGGAGCTGTTCCCTGGTCTGACCCCGTATCTTCATGTGCTTCCCTTTTGGTTCCGATTTCCTTTTTTTAGAGAGTACGCCATGAGTGCAGGTAAACCTTTTGACCTGACATTAGATACTGGATGTACAATGTGCATGACACTATTTATAGAAGTTATAAATAAATGCTACTAGTAATAGTCCTGCATCAACTTGCCCTTGCTGACATATTGGTCAGTCACATGGTGCATTTAGTTGCAACTCCCAATCTTCTTAAAGTTGACAGAATGATACAAACTTACACACTCATTTTGCAGTTTTAATAGCAGAAATATTATTAAAAACAGAGCTCAATCTTGTGAAGTAGAATTTCATACAATTTTCCTCAGTTCTTACAACATTTTGATGATGTACTTTATCTCATGGTCTAACATGACTCCTGTAATCTCATTTTCTACTTTAACGTTCTTTAGAACGGATGTAATCAGTAAGCGTTTTGAACCTTTCCAAGTGTTCTGCCATCTTCATTGAAGAATATTACCCAAAGAATGAATATTCGAGTTCTTTATATCAGGATCTTGGACATGGCTGACAGAAAATAGAAATTGACTTTTTGATAAAATGACTTTTTAGGCTTCTGTCAGCAAAGTATGCAGTGACAAATGTGTTAAAGATAAAAGTGTTTGCTATCGGCGTAAAACTACGAAATTGTTTGCGCATAGAAGTGCTCAAACGAAACGGTTTCACAATGACGCTGGTAAAGACTGTTTGTTTCAATGTTTGTCTTTTACTGTGTAAACTGGGACAAATGGGTGGGGTACAGATATGTTACCCTAAATAGAAAGTACCAGTCAGCATGCTTGGGTTGAAAGCATGACAGATATATTATATTCTGTGTAGCTGTTTACTTATGTAAAGTGATTTGTTGAACTTACCTGGCAAAGTCACCTTTATTAAACTATCTGAACCATCCAGGCTGGGCAAAACAGCTGCTGTAGTCTTACTCCACGTTTCATCGTGCAGTTTGAGGTCAGTTAAATTGACGAGAACAGGTGGAGACTGGGACAAAGGTTGTTGGGGCTTTAATCGCAGTGTTAACATGTTTGCTGCTGAACTGTTATTAACAACAATACCACTTAGTAGAACAAAAAAGACTCTAGGGTGATTTTCAAGTCAAATTTGATCAAATTGGTAAAATACTCTTTAAAAGGTTATTAAAAAAAAAACAAAAAAAACAAACAACCTAATAAATCTACTAATTTCAAATAACTGATATGCTCATTTCAAGTTCCTTATCTTTACCAGGGGCTTTTGCCAGAACTTGTAACTAATTGTTCTTTTGTTGCCAATGAAAAAGTAAATGTTGGTGCACGACTCTATAAAACAAGGAGAAACAGTGAAAAAGGAAATACTATATTTGAAAGGGTGTCTTTCTGTGTTTTTGTACTGCACCTCGTATGACTGTGTTACATCTCATTGCTGTACTGTAGGTCTAGTTTCTTGTTCCAAGAAGAGCGTGACCCATGTTCTGAGCCAGGGTGCAGGGATCGTCTCTGTCATTGTGATTGGCGGAGCCGAGGAGTCTTTAGATGCTCGGCCAGGAAGTCTGACTTTACAAACCCTCCACCGGAAAGGGTTTATCAAGCTCGCTCTCAAACACGGGTGAGAAATAGAAACTTTTGTCTCACTAAGTTGGTTTGGTCCTGGCTGCCGATCATGGCCCTATTATTATGGGGCGCTGTGTTTATTTAAATTGAAGTAGATTGTTATTGTTTTAAATGTTTTAGGGCGCACCTGGTTCCAGTGTTTTCCTTTGGTGAGAATGAACTTTTTAACCAGCTGGAGAATCCAGAGGGTTCTGTCATTCGCAATATCCAGAACAGGCTTCGGAAAATAATGGGATTTGCCTTGCCTTTGTTCCATGCTCGAGGGGTATTCCAGTACAGCTTCGGGGTCATGCCTTTCAGAAAGCCCATCTACACCATTGGTAAGATATTGGGTTGCACAATGTCATGCTATAAAGGTTTGCCATGGTACATTTGATTGTCAGTTTGCAGTTTTTTTCCATGCTTTTCCCATGGCGACCAGGTTGAAAGCAATTTACAAAAAAGCAACACAAATAGGAGATCTTTGGTCTTAATATCTGGTTGCAGAGTACTGATGCAACATGTGGCTACAGATAAACTATAGATTCAATATGATCTTTCACCTAGATCTTTCTAGTTTGACATCACATAGTTGTGTAAAGCTACAGTTGGTTAGTCATCATTACACTATAATAGTGGTTGATTTAACATGAAACATCAACTGCCCTAAAGTGAGAACATCTGTGTGTCAAATGGAAATCTCAAATCTATTTGCCATGTTAACCACGATGGATTTGGTTTTCGAGTTTGCTCCAATTATTTTCCAAAACGGACTAAAACATTTTTACATTATGGAAGAACCACATAGAAGCAGTAAAATTATGATTTTAGTTTTACATAACATGAATCATGTTTTGAATCCCTTATAGAAAATAAAAACAGGAGGCAACCAGAAAATGGAAATTCATTTGAAACTAACACACTGGTTGTTTCGATTAATAACAAAGAGGTTCTGCTCCAAAATACGGTCAGATTACTATGAGCCTGATTTTGAAGAGAGAAATGTGTGCAGAACAGCTGTGTAAAAGTGTCTGAAGTTAGAAAAAAATTACAATTTTGATGACGTTTGACTTCATTTTTCTCATGTGGAGGGTGGCCAACACAAATATTATTAGTATTATTTTAAACCATCTTTCAAGGGCTTTTGTTGGAAAAAAAAAGAAAATTAAATGAGTGTAAGTCACCGATTAAGGGTTTGAGTAACCCGCTCAAACCACTTGAGCTGACATGACCTCATAGTGATGAAAAGATTATTGCTTTCCATTTAGAAGACTTGAAGGCTAACACTGGCCACAACATGCCAGTTAAACACAGCCCCTATTTGCCCTGGAGCTAATCCATAGACCTTTCTAAACCTTGATTAGTCATCCGCTCAGAGATTCAGGTACAGGAATGAATTGCAGTACAGTGTAACCACACAACTGCTTCAATTCTAATGCCGTTGATGATAGCAGCCACCACCAAAGCACATGTTGTTTCCACTGGTTACGATTCAAACAGTGCCCAGAACACCCAGATCATTTCAAATTAAATTGTGCAAATATGTGTAAACAATGCAAAATTCGGTCTCATTTCCATTTCTTTCTATGGCAGTTGGGAAACCCATCGTCGTGGAACAGAATGCAAGTCCAACCACTGAAGAGGTGGATAAGCTTCACCAGAGGTACCTGGATGAGCTGAATGGGCTGTTTGAGGAGCACAAGGCCCAGTATGGAATACCAGAACAAGGCCATCTTGTCTTTAAATGAGAGCTCATTTGCAAAGCTGATAAAGTGCAGGCTACTGATTGATTTTTTTTAGGGGTTGTTGAACCCCCATTTACTTAATAGATCCGTCTCATGTACCCTCATAAAAGTTTCCCATAGAAAAACCTGCACAATTTTAGGCAGGAACATAGACTTAACGAATTATATATCCAAAGTTTCAATGAGTCGTGCAACAGCCCTGGGATTTTATACATTGGAATAGAGAAATCAGTACGCAGCAGATACAGAAAACCTGTATACTGTAGATCTATGCATATGTTTGCACTGTTATTATTTAATTATCAATAGTAATTAACTCTGTATTTCAATTCACAAGTGCATGCTTTTTTTGTTTTGTTTTTTAATTGTCCAGCTATTTCACTGGGTCAGAAAAGCTTTAAAAAAATAAAAGAGTTTGTTTACAGTTTCAGCTAACTTTAGAACTGTTGTTCTTGTAAAGTTTTTTTGAGCTCCCTATTTCTTACTGCACGACTCCAGACAATTTTTTACTTATAATAAAAAACCTACACTTCTACACGCACACTGCCCTAGACAGCAATGTAAGCAAATATAAGTGACTTATAAATGATAGTGGGTGTTTGGGTAACTAGCCTATCCCTCCACACAATAGTGGCATTGAACACTGTGCCCATCAAGACTCCCTCATTATTGCTCATGGAGTGGAAACACTGGACAAGACATGTCAATCACAGACAGTCAATAAATACATAAATAAATAAATAAAATAACTGATGCGTTGACCCTTGCCAGAAATAAATCTCTCAGCTGTTGAGTAGATTGCTAAAACCTGGAATGGTTAAATCCATGTGCTAACAATCAGTCACTTAGTTTGAATAGCGAGGCAATAACAATGGTTTGCTGTGTAATTTTACAATTCAAATAATGGTATCGAGGGTTTTTGCTTATTTGATACACATACAGTGCATGTAAACAGTTCAGAACGTGACAACAGCATAGGCGTTGGAAATCTACAGAACCTGACCTTTCTATTTGTATGCAATGAACAAAAACATTTTTGGAACACAGATAGTGTCAGGTTTATCTTGCAAATGGCTATCTGGAGCCAGAACAGCAATCAAGTATTAAACATAGAATGCACCAGACAGTAATGTCACAGGGGATTCTGGTAAAATTGAGGTCACGGAGTAAATGATATTGTATGAGCCCTTAATCCAATTTGTTAACGTCACGTTTGTCTATGAGTTTTGTATTTGCTCTGTAGCTGCTATATTCTATAGTGTGGTAAATACTAGAAAAAAATAACCTATTTAAAATACCTCTTTTATAGCAATTATATATTTAAAAAACAACAATTACAATTCAAATTGCATGTGCATTAGCCCCCACTATAACACTGATCTTTCAAACTATAACATTGCTGTTGCTTGTTTTAATCATAAACAGTTTAGTGCACAATCTGATTCGATTCAAGTCTCTAACTGGATACATGAAGATTATATTAAGGATTTTGGTATAGAGCCCCTCTAATTTGCAGCTGAAAAATTCAGGCCATTCCACAAGGTTGAAAGCAGTCGCACGGTAAAGCAAACCGTTGTGTGAAGATACAAAGTCGGTAGGACTGTATGGTTAGAAATGTTCACTCTGTTTCAAAATACACCTGTGTTTGCACAGTGCAATACAACAACATCCACCCCCCGAAAATATCAATGAAAACTTAACATGGGTGTGGTGTTTAAGCTACTACTGTGCTATTTAAAATGCCAGTACCTGCTCAGACTTGCATTGTTAAAATGAAACACTGGCACAGAGCCATGGGGAACATAATTACACAATAAAAAGAAAAGAAAAACTATCCCATAGAGGAGTTTCCGTAGCCCCTATCACATGATTAAGTACCATCAACATCACTGAGTGATATGATACTGAATGGATTAGCCAAGGCCTTAGACACACAGCTTTGTACCTACTCAGTTAATTAACCTTGTGATATGTCATGCAGATTTCGGCTTCAAAAACAGTTGCCGTGGGCCATTTGTTTTTCGGGCATCATCAAGTTCCCATTGCTTGTTCATACACTTTTCTTCGTGGATAAAAAGTTCCACCAACTGCATTTCAAAAGAGAACTGTGCGTCCACTTTAACGTGACACACTTATTAACTGTGTCCACGCAGCAAAGGAAGGCGTGAGCTGTGGAGCTGTGGAGTTGTGTTTTGTGAAAGGGCAATGCTGCCGCGCTGCAGTGCTCAACCAGCACGGCTTTCCTGCAGGCTGGATGACCGTGAGTAACCCCCTCACTGCTCCTCGGTGACATCAGAGACCGGCCCCCAGTAAGCACCACCTTCTGCGGACCAATGAGATCGCAGCTTAGCCTGAAGACTATAGCCACTTCCGGCAAATAGCAGGCCGGTGCCAGGAGGCAAACAGTATAGTTGATTTGGTAAATATAAATAGATAGATGCATATTAGATTTTAAACATTTTAGGGTTATATTAATTAGCGAAAGGCCCCGGTTAACATCCAGCAGGTGAGTGAGATTATCGTTGTGTTTTAGTGTGGCCGTGTATCGTAAGGAGTGTGATGCGGCAGTACCATACTGCGATATTTTGTGTAATCTGATATATTTATACATATGGATGGATGTGTCCTGAATGCGTAGAAAGCTTCTCTCATATTAAGTTGGGCACACAAGCACGATACTACAACAGTAAACTGCCTTTGTCATTGTGCATGCATTCGTTTTTACTAGTTTACTATTTAATAAAATTAACCACATTAAGTATTACAGTGGGTTTCACAGGATTAGCAAATGATGGTATGTTGTTAACTTGAACCGGTTACACGGAGATTGACTTCGGATGAACAGCTGTATTTTATCTAATCTTAAGAAAATATTTACGTTATGCTTTTCTTTAGCACGATTCCATCGCCGATAAATAGACACAGGTCTACCTACTGCAGTACTTTCATTGATTCGGTGCGTTTCATCGTGTGTACCAGACGTTATCAGTGTACGGAGTAAAGTAGGTTTGTTTATGGAGCAAGGGTTTTACAACCAAATAGGCCGTTATAAAGATAATGTAAAGCCAACTACAGCAGCTCGTTTTTTTTTTTTTTTTTTTTGTATATGTAAATTACATTTTTAAAACGTTTGTCTATTAATTTGTGGATAATGGTAAGGTTTTGGACAACATAGAAGCAAATTAAAGATAATTCTTCCATTTTTCATCCACAGGTTTCTGGGATCTAAACAAAGTTTACTGCAACAATGCAGTAGTATCTTTGTTTTCTGCAGCTTGTACCATGTCACTACACTAAGGCCCTGTGAGTAGTAACTTGCTGCTTTAAAACCCCAGTGGTATAGGCCTAATATTAGAGCTACTGTGACTCCTACATTGAGATTGCGTTGGAAGGTCGGCTACAACGCAGCTATAGACAACATGGGGTGCAGTTTCATTGTCAGCTCTGAACCTAGCTGTACCAGATCCCTTCTCATTGGGCACCTCCTGTTTTATCAGAGGAGGAAGTCGGTCTCGGTATTCTCCTATGCATCTTGCAAGTGTTTGATTTGCTGTGTTTATGTAATGTTCCAAAAACTGTATTACGCAGAGCACAGACTTTAGTTTGAACTGCGTATTTACTTGCAATACTGTAATTGACAAAATTGGAAAGAAACAACCATATTTGCATGAAACCCTAGCAGTCCTAATTCCTGAGAGAATATTCTCAACCACGATTCAGAAGATGGAGATTATTTATGAGCTGATTTTCAAAAGAGTCTGCACTTAAATATTTTTCATTCTTGGAACATGAAAACATGGTAGTGCAGGTAAAACAGGAGTCTCATGCAACTATTGCTGTTGCACACTGGGTGGCGCACTTATTTATCAATAACAAAAGATATTACAAACCAAAACTAACCTGCTATTAGGTTCAAACATGCTTTGCTATCCAAGGACACTACTTGCTATCCTCTCCCTTTGAGTTCCTGCCTTGAACTGAGTTGATCAGTCAGCTTGTGCTTTTTATACATGTGGCCAGGTTAGAGTGCTAATTATTTATTTATTCCACACATTTCTGTTTATTCCCCTCCAATTAGGTTACGTCTTCCATTGAAACACACACCTTTTCCCATACCTTCTGCAAGGTTTTAACCCCTTATTGTGAGGTGGACTTGCATGCATGTTGTACAGCAGGGGTGGCCGAAGTTGGTCCTTTCACGCCTGGTTTTCGTTCCAACCCTGTTCTAAAATGGATCCAATTAAACCTGCATCCAGACCCTAAAATAGTTATTTATTTGTTAAACCTGGAGCGGAATAGCCCTTCAGGACCGTGATTGGACACCCCTGTTATACAGTTGTTTTAGTTTAACTGGCTCTGTGCAGTGTGCTGTACAAGTACAATAGGTGAACTCCACTTGTATCAATGTTGGTCTAAACGTACAAGAATCATATCAAAGACAAATATGTTAAAGTAGTATAGCGCTACAAAGGGCAAACCACCAGGTGAAACAGGAGAACAGAGATGGTTCAAAACAATTATCGGCCATGAAAACTTAGCAACTTAAACAAACAAAACACAGGATAACCGTCATAAGCAACATGATACAAATTACTAAGTAACGTTTCCATACCGTGTATTTTTATTAACTAATGACTGATAAGGTAGATTTATTTTAGGGCTGTCAGTGTGTAAGCCTCATATGCTGTTGATATAATACTGATGTCTTAGTGTTTGGTAGACATCTGTATCAATGATTATCCTACTGTCAGTGTTGTCCAGTAAAAAAACACCCTTTCATTGCACCGCTGTTCTATCACACAGACCATGCTTTCATATAGTGTCAAGTTGATACACTGAGCTGTATTTTGAGTCTCTCAATAAATTTCCATGGCAGGTGGTGTCCAGTTGAAACAAGCCATTTCTCTGCCACTTTGCTTAAACCTCTGGACATATCAAATTGATAAAGACCTCTTAACCCTTTTCATATTTCTAATTGATTTTTATAATATGTCAAGCATGTCAAAACCCTTAAATACATTGCTTTAAACTTAATTAAAAAGGCATACAGCACTTACTAGACTTAAATTGCAGCAGCTGCTTTTAAAACTTTGGTGGGTGTGTGTGTGATGTAAACAGATGGTCCAAAAATATGTTTTAATTGTAGTAGACACAGATTACCTGAGAGAGGCTTGTTTTTTAAATGTTATGACTACATTACAATATATGCTGGAGTAGATTCGGATTCCAGTACTGAGATTTTGTATTTTATTTTATGGAGACGTTCTCAATCTGGTGGAGTTTGTTGGTATTACACCATCAACCATTTGCTAAATACTGTTTCCATACCATGTCAAAGATTCTTTATATATATATATATATATATATATATATATATATATATATAGTATATCTTATATATATATATATATATATATATATATATATATATATATGTTCTGGAGCGAGGAAGGCTGTAGTGGAAAGTTATAGCTCTGAGGGAAGGCTTTTGTTACCGACACAGGGCTATAATACCCAAAGCCGCAGAAGGTAACAATAGTCTTCCCAAGGGGAATTTCATTTTCTACTATGATTTGAGCCTGCAGTACATATTTAATATATGAATCAGACAAGAAAGTGAGGCAAGGTTGTATAGTAAATATGACTATATATTTTGTTTAAATATTTTGTTTAAATAATAGAACATGTTTTTGAAGTTCATACTGCATAGCTATCAAAGTCTTTTTGGCGTGCAGCTCTCCGTCTGGCTTGCTGACTGCTGCATAATACAGTTATATTTGTTTACATCGTTGAATTTCAGAAAGTCAGAAAACAGTGACAGTGATGTTTTAATCACGCTTTGGAGCATCTTTCTTTTGTAGTATGTTTTTAATTCATTTTCTGTTAAGTCACAAAATTGGTGTTCAGAAGTTTTTTCATTCAGCCATTTTCTCTTAGAAGTGAAGGACGTTCCTTTGAAAAGGGGCGGAACTGATGGTGATGTGAACCAGTCACATGTCAGAGGGAGACTGTTGCCTGGTGATGTCAGGATGTTGGGCCAATATTTCAATCTATTTTTGCTCTTATGATAAGGTTTTAACTAATCACAGGCCTTAGAGCATGTATGTTGTTTATCTGAAACAGATTTTTTTTTTAAATGTATTTCTGGATTTGCTTGTTCTTGAAAGCATTGTCGGCACTATTTGACTGGGGTCTAATGAAGGCCTGCTGCATGATTGGCTGAACTATACAATCCTAGCTTGTAGACAGGTTGGATGAAGGTGATGTAACAGGAATGAAGGGCAGTTAGTTGATTATTAAAAGGCAGAATTGTATTATATTGGGTTGAATTTAATAATGCAAGTGTTGTCTGCTGGCTGAATATTTGAAGAGTATTTGCCAGGATAATCCAATATATCTAGAGTAGAGGTCACAGTGTATTTAAAGTTCTAGCAAACCTCAGGCAATGCTCTCCCAGTATTTCCATGTTGAGTGAACAAGGTCGTATATATATATATATATATATATATAGTTATATATATATATATATATATATATATATATATATATATATATATATATATATATATATATTTTCCGTACAATAAAAAGCCCTGATCTAATTGTGTTGAACACATTGTGTAACATGTAAGTTTATTTGTATCCAAATGATAAATAGCCTAATAGGATTACCCCTGGGGATCTTTAGTTTGTTAAAAAAGTTGTATTAACAATGTATAACATAAAGAGGCTTAGAACTAGTTTTTGCATGTACACCAATTTATTTATTTTCAGGAGTTACTGTACCTGGCAGTGTCTCGTCCAACAGAGCTGTCTGCAAAACCATTTTGATGGTTGACCTGCTGTAACTTAACCCTAAAATGTGTTGTGTTGTTGTTATCAGTTTGCTTTTAGCATCCGCAACAAGGGCAAGAGTGTAATCAGATACGTTCCTGTAACAAACTAATTAAAGATTAATACCAATTATTTATTAACCAGGCAGATAAAATGATCTATAACTTGAAATATCAGTCAATCATAGACAATACCTCGTTTGCTTTTGGGTACTGGAGTAATTGAAAGAGAATGCAGCAGTTCATATGCTACCAAAACTCAGTCAGTTCACACTTTTTAGACGGCAAGTGACCATAGAACTTAGACAAATGTCTATTACATTAGTGCTTTCTCAGTTTTAAAAATAATTGTGTGTGGTCATGCATGAATGGTGGGTGGATGTTACAGCATGCAGTATATCTGTACTTGTATGTATGTGTCAGTGAATCTTTTTAGTGGTGACTCCTACTACCCAGATGAAAACAGATTACTAGCTGCTCTGGCAATTAGCTTAGTTAAGCAGCACACCCTTCCAAGTAAGAAGAAAACTATTAATGTTTTTTTGTAAGGCCAGATCAGATTAGCTCACAAGCACGTTTTACCTAGTTTTAAGAATTAGTATTACTAAAAGTCTGTTTTTCCTACTGCCAAAGGTTGCACTGTAGTTTGTAATCTTGCTGGTTGGCGCTGTGTCAAAGGCAGCATTGAAAAGCACAATGAGAGCTGAACAGTTGTGTCCAGCAGCACTGAGAGCTGCAAACTAATCCCCAATCTCAGTGTAAGAGTTTGCTTGTGTGTTATGAACCTGACACACTTTTATAACACCTTTCACTGTTTCTTAGAGGCAATTTGAGATACAGACTTCATGTATGGCATGCAGGGTTACAGTATATAAACATCTCAAGAAGAACCTCTGTAACCTAATGTTGTTGCTGTTTTGAAGTGAATTTTAGGTTTCTGGGTAATGGAGATCAAACATTATTTGTTGTGTATTGCTGTTTTTTGTAGCAATAATAATAATAATAATAATAATAATAATAATAATAATAATAATAATATAAAATACTAGTGTTTTACATAGATCAAAACAATGTAAATAGCTTTTGGTTCCTTTAGAAAATAATTGAATGACCATCTTTATTAGTCTTACGACATATCAGAAATATATATATAATATTATATTATATATCATATATATATTTATATATATATATATATATATATATATATATATATATATAATATGAGAGAGATTGTCATCATCTTCTTCAGCCTTTTTCAATCCACTGCTGGATGAAGGCCTCCCCAAGATTCTTTGACAAAGGCTGTCTGCTGCATCCATCATCCACATTGCTCCAGCGTGTTTCCTAACTTCATCTTGCCAACTTCCTGGAGGTCGTCTTCTTGGTCACTTTATATTAGGATCCAGTCTAGTATCTCCCTCGTCCAGCGATGGTCTTTTCTTCTTGCTACATGTCCGGCCCACGCTACCATTTCAGTTTTTTCGCTGTTATAGTAACATTGCATAGTTTTGTTTGCGCTCTTATCAAGGCCTTCCTTTTCCTATCTCTCCTTGTTATTCCCAGCATGCATCTTTCCATTCTCTGTTGAGTTGTTTGTAATTTTTTTGTTATTTTTGCATTGAAGGTCCAGGTCTCCCATCCGTAAGTTAGCACTGGCAGCACGCATTGGTTGAAGACTTTCCTCTTGAGGCATAAGGGTAGTTTCCCTTTCAGAACCATGCTTACTCTTCCAAAGGCACTCCAGCCCATTTTTGCTCTTCTGTTGATTTCGCACGTTTGGTTCTCCATTGCCAAAACTAACTGTCCTAAGTATATGTAGTTATTGACTTCTTCAAGATTGATCCCATTGGCTTCAATTGCCTGTGGAGTGGTGACCTTTCTGACACGCTGTCAGTCTCTGCTACGTTATTCTTGATTCTCTTGTGGACAATGAATCCAATGCCTCCCATTCGTCCACCTGTAGTGCCTCGGTAGAAGAGAAGATGTCAACTCTTGAATTCTAGTAGTCGTTTCGTCTTTTCTCCATACTTCGCTTAGTCCTACGATGTCCCAGGTGATTCTTCCAAGTTCTACCAACTCCTTGAAGTCTTGCTTCACTTAGAAGAGATACATGGCCAGGGTCAGTGTTCCGTAGCAGCTTAAAATAGTAACCTGGTGATTCTTAGCAAGGGCAATGAGGGCAATTTTTTTGTTTGTTTATCATAGGGGGTTGGCCATAACTCACCCCGCTGGCCAGGTGGGTTGGTGAATGTCCTTTCCACTTTGGCCTAGTATGTTACTCAAGCTTTCACAGCAAGGTTGAATCTGCCAGAGTCAGGGGACCCCGCTGTACTTCGTCTTGAAAACCCGTTGTCACCCTCCTGCCACTTTGAGGTGGTGGTTGGACTTTAGATCCATATTTAGATATATATGAATGAAACTAAATTATAAATTCCTAAAGCCTTCTGTCTATGTGAATATATAGCTTATTGTTTATTTTTGTTTACAGGTAAACAACACGTTGCTACATTGCCAGTCCATCTGAACGCTGTAGAACCCTCTTTGCCTGCTTTAATCAGTTGCAAGAATGAAGTTAAAGGAAGATCTCAACCCTTTTCTTTTACAAGTATTGCACTCGATAATATGGGTGTACTCTGCTGTAACTTTTCTGCCATGGTACTTTCTGTCTGGAGGGAGTCAGAACCTTTCACGGGCCAAGCGAGTTAAAGCGAGACCTGTGAATAGCACCCCTGGGAGCCCCTACCGCTCTGTGAACAGTGTGCACTGCCTTGCCTCAGTGCTGTACCCGGGCTGCGACACCCTGGACAAAGTCTTTGAATTTGCCAAGCACAGATTTAAGGAAAGGGACTGTCTTGGAACTCGGGAGCTGATCAGTGAGGAAGACGAGATCCAGCCAAATGGGAAAGTTTTCAAAAAGGTAAGTACAGGAAGTCTTCAAAGTAAACCTGCCTGTTTGGTTTAAGTCTTCTTGTCAGTGTTGTATGCCACTGCTAATTAATTTGGCTGTATGCTTTTTATGGGGTATATGGCACATTTTGTATGCCGTTTTAGGTTTGTTTGCTACCTGCAAAGCACAATATTTATGTGCTTCAAAAACATCCTAGACCAATAAGGCTGACTTATATTATATTATATGTAAACTTATGGAAACTATAATCCAAAAATGGAAAATTACCTATATGGTAACAGTATCCTGGGACACAGTTAGCATGGTTTTAGGAAAGGGAGATTGTCTGTAACTAACCTCCTTGATTTTTTTGAGGATGCAACATCGACAATGGTTTATTTCCAGA
The DNA here is from genome assembly GCF_017654505.1 of Polyodon spathula. Lineage (NCBI taxonomy): Eukaryota > Metazoa > Chordata > Actinopteri > Acipenseriformes > Polyodontidae > Polyodon > Polyodon spathula. Next base: position 36,283,233 of record NC_054547.1, on the reverse strand, counting down.
AAGCTTTTGATAAAGTCCTGCATAAAAAACAAATCTCAAACTGAATGCAGTAAGGATTCAAGGAAATGCATGCACATGGATTAGGGAGTGGTTAACATGTAGAAAACAGAAAGTACTGGTTAGAGGAGAAACCTCAGAATGGAGTGTGGTAATCAGTGGAGTACCACAGAGATCAGTATTAGGTCCTCTGCTCTTCCTAACCTACATTAATGACTTAGATTCTGGTATAGTAAACAAACTTGTTAAATATGTAGACGGCACAAAATAGGAGGAGTGGCAAATACTGTTGCAGCAGCAAAGGTCATTGAAAATGATCTAGACGGCATTTAGAACTGGGCAGACACATGGCAAATTACATTTTATATAGAAAAGTGTAAGGTACTGCATGCTGGCAATAAAAATGTGCATTATAAATACCATATGGGAGATAATGAAATTGAAGAAGGAATGTATGAAAAAGATTTAGGAGTTGATGTTGACTCAGAAATGTCTTCATCTAGACAATGTGGGGAAGCTATAAAAAAGGCCAACAAAATGCTCGGATAGATAGTGAAAAGTGTTGAATTTAAATCTAGTTAAGTAATGCTAAACTTTACAATACATTAGTAAGACCTCATCTAGAATATTTTGTTCAGTTCTGCTCATCTCGCTACATAAAGGACATTGCTGCTCTAGAAAGACTGCAAAGAAGAGCGACAAGAATTATTCCTGTATTAAAAGGCAGAAGACTACGCAGCAATCTGATTCAAGCATTCAAAATTATAAAAGATGTTGACATTGTCGACCCAGGGGACTTTTTCGACCTGAAAAAAGAAGCAATCCATTTGAAGTTAATCCATTTGAATCCCTGCCGTGTTTTTAAATGTAATTATCTGTTATAAAATTTGGTGTTTTAGGAATCTGACTTTTATAGTCATTTTGGATTGTTTAGTGCATTCAAATGATGTCAAAATCATATTGCCCTGTATTTTAAAAACTGCCTTATTAGTGGTGTAGTAAACTTGAAAATGAGCTAGAGGGCACTCAACTACTGCATGAGTTTGAACTAATATCAAAATGATTGTGAATTGCTAAAGCAAAAATACAATTTAAAAACCTGTTGTACGGTGGTTTGAGCTGCTAGTATAATATAACTTATAGTGTACAAGACATAATATTTATGTAAGTGAGCTGGTATTGTGCGTTAAATTATTGGGTGGCCAGACATTGAAGATAGTGTATAAGTTACGGGCAAACTCCGAAACTGGGCAATTCATGAATTGCCCAGGAAAAGTCGAAAATCACAAAGGTCTTTCATCCAGGGTTTTGCCTGGGCAGATCTAGGAGTGCCCAACAATGCCTGGTTTAAGTCCAAAATGAATCTCAAAGATCTTTCATTTTATGTTTTCGACAGAGACAGAGGTACAATTGAAGAGCTTGTTTGACCCGCCTACCTGAGCAGCATCATTCACTTGCCTCATTCATAAAAACTACACAGGAAGTCCGGTTTCAGAAAATGGGCATAAATTTAAAAATGTATTTTTATTGACGACATGACTTGTATAACATATTTAATAAGACATGACTAATTTGTTTTAAACAAATTATTACAATCTAGATATGTGTTACGTACTTAACTCTTACGTATGTATATGTATTACGTACATGCTGTCACTCCACTAAATACACTCTCCAACTCTTAGAACTCTTGTCATAAACACTGTCAAACAGGAATCAGATACCATTCATGTTCTGCCCAGTAACTGCATCCATCTCTCAGAACAGGAATCAAGGAACAGAGGGAGTGATTCAGACTCTGCCCGAGAAGCAGTGGCAGACCGCGGTTTGTCCGGACAAAGCCTGAAATAAGTTTTTTTTTTTTTTTGTTTTTTAAAAAAAATATTATTTAGAGCTTTGCCCAAAGTCAGTGGGCAATTCGGGAATTTTGCCCGTAAAATATATAGTAGTTGTCAGGCTTATGTACAGTATGTAATATATGTGTTATGTGGCTCATGAATTCAGTTGCAATTAAAACATCCTATTTGTATTCTCCTTGCAGGTAATCCTTGGCAGGTATAACTGGCTGACGTATGCGGAGACCTATCTTGCTGCTGCCCACTTTGGGAGTGGTCTGGCAGCGCTGGGGCAAAAGCCAAAGTCTAATATTGCCATCTTTTGTGAGACAAGAGCTGAGTGGATAATTGCTGCACAGGCCTGTTTCATGTACAACTTCCCTGGTAAGTAAATCCATTTTAAGACTGATTTCTTAAATGCTTTCTAAAAAAAAAAAACAGCGTTGCTAAAAACGGATTTGAGAAAAGTAGGGAAACAGATGTGTGTGTGTGTGTGTTTTTTTAAGTTGTGTTTTATTTATTTTTTTATTCTGCTTTCTAAAACGGGGTTTCACAGCTTTTCTTGTGGTTTTTCTTTCTAGACTAGTACATAATGCCTGTTACATGATTTGTTTTGTGCAAGGCAAAAGAATGTAATTTGAAAAGCCTCCTTTCCTCAGGTATAAAATGACCAGTTTAACTTGTATGCTATTGTTCACTTTTTAATGAACTTATTCAACACTTTATCTTTGGGTGGTAGTTGGATTAAATATGTACCAACTAAAGCAATGTTAAAGTAACAAATACCAAGTTTGACCTTTATTTTGTCGCCGTTTGGTTTTGAATCCCATATTTAATTATCAGTATTAATATGAATATATACATACATATAATTAAAAAAAAAAAATCTGGTTAGTCAACTCTTCTGGAATGTGAAACATTGTAATAGAGGGGTGTTATGTAAGTGTCCTGCTTCCCTTTTTTTCCTGACACAAATGCAATTTTTTTTTTTTTTTTTTTTTTTTTTTTTTTTTTGAGACGTGCTTGATTCTGCTGTCAGACACACTGTTTACTGTCCTTAAGCCCTGTGTAAACATACATGAACTTGGCTGTCTTGCGAAGAAACAGATTTCTTTTGTCAACATCAGATGTTCACGTAGCCCATCACATGAGACCGGAAATCTTGTTAGCAAAACATGGTCCTTAGCATGGTTTGTTGGCTTTCCCTCCTCTGATTGGACAGACGTTAAATTGAACCTCATTTGAATTGTTCTACTTTTGTCAACTTTCAGCTAATTTTACACATGTATTTGTTGAACCAAAAAATTATGGGAGGGGGAAATGCAAAAAAAGATTAAATCAATCAAAGTATTTAAATATCTGACATTATAAAGTCCATTGATACTAAAGAAACTTCATCATACAGCTCATTGTAGCAACAGTTGCTTAGTAATTAAATACAGCTGTTGAAATAGCCAGTTCCAATTATGAGAAATGACTCTGAAGAATGATTAAAGCTGTGGTTCACGTCCATGATGAAAGACTCAAGAACTCTGGCTGCCATTCCACTGGCTGCAGACTTTTAAAACTATTGCAAGCTCTATGACGTTTGACAAACTGCCAGACTCAATGACTGCGTCTCCAGATGCAGCTCGGACAGATATTCCAAACAGACCTGTAATCTTTAAGTGTACTCTCACAGGAGGCCTGCCATGAGCTCGTACACGTATTCCAGGCAGCCCTGCCTGAGAAAGTGTTAGGTGTCTCAGCCTTGAGCTGGTGACTCGCAGGTCAGGGCTGGTTGTTAAGGGTTTGCAGCTGTCTCCTCTCGCCGCTCTCGCTGCTTTCTCCATGACGTCAATATATTGACTTGAAAACTGCAGTATTACTGTACTCTCTGGGCAAAGCTGAAGGGAATTGCATTTCTTTAGCATCTGTAGCTCCTTTAGTCTCCTATAGCCTATCCTCCAGTTACAGCCTCAGGGATTTTTTTGCATGCCAAAGTGACCTGTAGTGTATATCCAATCCGATATTCGTCTTTGTTAAAGAGTAAGTAGCATGGTTCCAAATTATGTAGTGTTACACATCCCCATGTGTTGCTACAACTGTTTAAAGAACATGCCTGTCACCCGGACAACTTTTTACACTTATAACTTTATACTCTGTTTCAAAGCTATTTTCAAAATGGCAGCTCTGGTGCACTGGGGTTTGTGATTCTTCTTCTAAATCACTGAAAGAAGAGAGATTTACAAGTGCTGTGGCTTATCTGTTTCGTACCACATCATGGATCATTATTGCTGTGTTATCTGTTTGACAATGTGGCCAATAATCCTGACACTGTCATCAGTGCACAAGAGCAACCATTTTGAAAAGAGCTTTGAAACTGAGTTTAGTTATAAGTGTAAAAAGTTGTCGGATGTTAACAATGAAAATGTTATTTAAACAGTTGTAGCAACACGTGGAGATGTGTAACGCTATATTTTTCAGAACCCCACTATTTACTCTTTAATGTTTAGAAAGGAAATAATTAACCAAGTTAATAAATATTGAATATAAAACATATGTTCTGAAGAACAAATTTCATCATCCTGTTTATTGCAAGGACTGCAGTGCCCACGTAAAGAGAATACAGATGGAAGATTTTTTGGAACTGTTAATACCTTTTTTAAACTGGTGTGTTTTGGATAAAAAAATAAATGTCTAGACTCTAAAGTACAATTTTCCTGGTGAACCACAGAATACTGTGAAAGCTTAATTGCTAGGTATTAAATTCCTATGTCTAGCGATGAGAAATAGCAGACGCTGGATAATAAACTGACCTCGTAAGACCTGAAAAGAGATAATACTAGTAAAAGTAAAAACTCAGCGCACACTTTGCAGAAGGAAGAAAAGTAAAACATTTTCATATAGTAAAGAAAAAATCTAAATTTTTCATGGGTACATCATAAATGTGTGTCAGTTGAGTTTCATTGTGAAAACAAAAAGGGGAAACAGGAAATGCAAATGAATCGATGGTTCATTTCTCGGTTGCTTAAGGGGAAACACAGTTTTTGAAATATTGTTTATGGTGCAGGGGTCATTGGACTGAGCTGGGAGAGCTTGTGGGAACTAGTGCAGACTCCTCCCCTCTACTCTGCTCCCACCAAATGAGAAGCAGCAATGTGCTGGGCCATGTGCATCAAAACAATATGTCACTGGGGTTTTACGAATAGTTTTGAATATTGTGTATTGCAAATGGACTAAATGGAATGTGCTGTATTAACTGCAGACCTATATTTATCCACATTGTATTAACAAATACATTGGCTTCCCTGTAAATATTTGCTGATACCTAAGTCGATGAAGTATAATGTAATGTACTGCTCAGGCAACAGGAATGCCCATTTTATTGCTCGGTATTCTTTGTAAGGCACCAGGTTTAGGTTCAAGATTTGGCCATATTTTTTTTGTATTTGGTTTTCATTTCTCCATAAAGGAATGTAGATTGGCTGCAGTGTGTGAAGCACAAGGAAGACAAGTAAAGCGGCCATCTGTTTTTATTATAATGCCTCAGTACAGTAGTCAGAAGTTACGAGCCCTGGAGATCAGTGCACAGCATGAGTAAGCCACTAAGGATTTGGTTGTAGAACACAGAGTCCTTTAGTTTTAATACAGTGCCTTTTACTTCTTTATTATAGCAGATTGTGTGTGTGCTTTTTTGTTTTGTTTTGTTTTTTAACAACATGAGCACATTTCATTCTTAAAAAAAAATAAAAAAATAAATCCAATTAAATTAAGACATTCATATAGTGTGACAAATACACAGTTCCCAAGATAATCAGACAGCATGCCATAACGGTTACTACTGTAAGTGCATCAGAAGACTTTGTGCTTGGCTACTGCTTGCCAGTTATTAGTATTCTAATTGATCACTTTTAGTCCTATTGCAACTGTTTCACCTGCAACTAGAACCCAGCACCAGTGTGTTGTTTCCTGTGACTTGGATTGCAGATGGCTTGTGGGTCTCCCCAGCTCAGCAGTTTGTTGCTGTGCTGTTATCTGCCAGCTGTGATGTGTCGTGGACTGCATGACGTACCCAGCTTTGCTCTGAGACAGTCCCTCAGAGTGCAGCTCAGATGTGGGATTTCTAGTTACGTGCAACAGGAGATGAGCTATTAATTATGCTAAATGCATGATCATCAAAAAACATGTGCTAAGCCAAATTAAATGTAAGCACATGTCCCTTAATAATGGGATTGTTTTATGAAGAGGGGAACCTCGAGTAAGTTTAAAATGAAGAATTAAAAACTATGACCTTCGTTAGGGCATGCCAGTTATTTAGACAATTAATGAGGCCTCAATGAAGTCCCTATTTGTTGACCTGTTTTAAACAAGACTCAGGTGTTATTACCCTGCTACTGTTTGCTGTGCAGTGTTGAATTGTTTGGTTGACCTGAGTACTATGCAATAGAACAGTTTTCCTGTACACTTTACTGTATTCTAGCAAGATAACAGAAAGCAATCTTCAGTGATTTTTGGGTTTTGATCCATTTTGACTTTATTTTCGATTTCCAGTTGTTACCTTGTATTCAACCCTGGGAGGACCAGCTATTGCACATGGATTAAATGAAACTGAGGTCACTCACATAATCACCAGTAAAGATCTTCAAAGCAGACTGAAGGTAAACAAAGTCACTGGTCAGAAAGTAAATATGATTTAATTTGATTGTGTGAAATTCTTCTAATGGAAACTATGTGCACACTGCTAAGAAATTTAGCATCTTGTGGTTTTGTTGTACCTTGTAATAGATTTACTAAAGAAGTATGTGAAATGGTCTCTGTGAGACTTGGCCAAGTCCTGGTTAGTAAGGCTTATGTAAAGCCAGAACTGCACTGTGCCTCAGCCAGCTGCGTAACCTAATCTCAAAGCACGCTCCTTACAGACTTCTACGTGAAAAGTTCAAGTAAATCGTGTATTCTTTACATAGGGGACAGAATTCAAGTAAAATGTTAATAGAGAATTCCCACACTAATATCATACAAGTCTAAATCTCGTATCCCAAGGATTGTGCTGCTTTCTTATGGTCTGCTTAGGGCTTTTACTAGTGAGCTAATGCATGTTTTTGATTGGACTGTCCTCAACAGTATTTGTTAAGCAAGATAAACTTTACTGGTTTACTGTATATATTAAATTGTTGTAGAACAGTGAGCAAATTCCTGTTAAGAGGTCCGATCAAGACTCTTTAATTAAACATTTTTTTAAATGTATTTAGTACATTTAACAGATAGGAACAATAATTGTTTAACTGCTGATTTATTTCTAGGCAATCGTGCTCCAGGTTCCAAGGTTACAGCACATCATAATTGTTGATGATAAGCCGACTGCATGGGCAGACTTTCCAAGAGGCGTAACTGTTCACAGTATGGCAACGGTGCAAGCACTCGGGGCCAAAAAACAAAACAGTAAGGGTGGTTTTTGGCTTTATCGTCTTACAAAGCGCTCCATGCAAAAAACAAAGCAAGAAAACAATCCATTGTTTTGAAAAAAAGGCATTTTATTTCTTTGTTCTATGTCCACACACATTAAGAGTTTCTTGAATACAAAGAAAAAGCATGCGCAAATTATATAGTTTTAAAATGATGGTTCGACCAGGGGTTCTATTTCTGCATGCTTTACTTAATCCTACTGTCTTTTTGTTTGAATTTCCTTGGGCTGTTCGTTTTGGCAGTCTGTTAGTCAGTGAATTATCAGGAGGCGTGATGAGCCCCAGCACATCTGTGGCATATTACAAGCAAAAGGGAAGAACTAAACCGCACTTTTTCCAGCTGATTTAGCTTGGCACTGCTGTTTACAAAGGGGTGGTTATTGGGCTCTTGGAAACCAGTTTGAATGGGTGGTATGAAAGATGTTTACAAGTATTGCAGTAAAAAAAACTTGGGAGAGAAAAAAGGGAGGGGGTGGTTTGGGGAGGGGGTCAATGGGGGGAGAATGGGAATGTTCTTATGTATACATTTGATGCATTATCATACGTAGATGCATCTCAGTTCTCAACTAAGAATTTGATCACAAAAAAAAAAAAACAAAATTATATATAATATAGTGTATTTTTTTTATATATATATATAATCTTATATATCTATATTATATATATATATATATAACGCAGTATTTCTAAGTGTGTCGGACACTCGGGACATAGAAATTTTGTGCTAGCATCCATCAATCTTTCGAACCAAAAGAACATGTGTGTACTCATCGTACCAGGAAATTTTAAAGGTAATTTATGCTGTGATTCTTTTCAATTGGTCCGTCGAATTTAATGCTGTGATTTCTTTTTTAATTTTTCTAAAGTCTAAGAACAGAGAATTGCTGGCATTTCTATAATTTCTAGTGACCACCATCCATACAGTGTGTGTGTGTGTGTGTGTGTGTGTGTGTGTGTGTGTGTGTTGTGTATATATATATATATATATATATATATATATATATATATATATATATATATATATATATATATATATATATATATATATATATAGTTACTTCACGGAGGCAGTACATGATATAATTATTGTCTTATACAGCCAGGATCCAGATATTGACCTCCTTTGTGAACATGTAATTGACTTATGTACACCTCAGGTCTATCTATATGTTACAGTATAATCCACATTCATTGTGGCATCTGATTTGGGGTTTCCTGGGTGCTGTCAACACTTATACAACATGACTACCCCAAAAGTGGTGATGTCCAGTTAGAGGCTGCCTCATGGTTTAGTCTTAGATTTGTATTTGCACCAAATATTGCTGCAATGTTAGAATAAGTGCATATATGTGTTATCATAGTCACTTAACAGTAACTGAAAATAACATGTGCATGTGCAAGAGCATGGTTTAGCATATAAGAAATCCAATCTTTTTCCAAGTTCTGTTTTTTTTTTTTGTTTTTTTTTTTTTTTTTTTATTTGGTTAGTGTCCAAGCCTCCAAACCAGCCTGTAACTTCAGATATTGCAGTCATCATGTACACTAGTGGATCCACAGGGATACCAAAGGGAGTGATGATTTCTCACAGCAATCTCATTGCTGGCATAACCGGAATGGCTGAAAGGATTCCTAACCTTGGGTATGGATTACTGTGGTTATATCCTCTCTGCTTGAACAGTTTTTCGGTTATCTAGGACTTCATCAAAGTTAATTCAAACTGAGTATTTCTAGGAAAGTGGGGGGTGTGGAGGGGGGGGGGAGGGTTATACAGTATGTTCCTCACATACAGTATAACAAAACCAAAACTTTTAAATATGTTTGTATAACAAAGCCCAGCCAAGTGAAACACAACTCAGTTACACTCAGTCATCATGAGATAGAGGAAGTATTTATCAAAGAAATGGTAAAATAACCTTGACGACACAATAGACACAATAAATAGTAATACAAATATAGCTGTAAGTTAATGCAAACCAGCATTTAAGTAAATGAAACCTTAGCAGGGAAGAACATCAGTTTTGTTTCTAGCTAGTGGCCTGTTCAAATAACCAGGCAAACCACTGCTTTATGCATATATTTAGAGTAATTGAGTGTCGTTATATTTTACTTTCAAAGCATGTCACTGGCCTTTCCTCCTGTATTCTAACTATATATCCAGAATTTGCATCTACTGTGAAGTGCAAATGATTTAGTTTTTTTCCTTAATCCACCATTTGAAGCACTTGGTGTGAAGCAATTTGAAGTTGTCTTGCTGCCATATTTAACAGTTTCTTTTGTGTTTTAATAGCAGGGAGCAGGACACTTACATTGGATACCTGCCATTGGCCCATGTGCTAGAGCTCAGTGCTGAGCTGGTCTGTGTATCTCACGGATGCCGTATCGGCTATTCATCACCACAGACTTTAGCAGATCAGGTTTGCTGGACGTGTATAAACTTAACGTTACCGAATGCTACCTTTTTATCTTGCATTTCCATGTGCCTGCCACAAAAATCTTGACTGATTTATCATGAAGCTATTTAAATAAAATATGTTGAACCAAAGATTTTCTTTTTATTTAGTACTTTTTTTTAATAGTTTGTGTTTTGTTACAGAATCTTGCTCAGACATTTTTCTGATGTTGCAATGCTAGGAACACACATTATGTTTTGTCTGATCTAATATAAAAATACAATAATTATCTACAGTATTTTGCTTGCTTATTTTATTTAAGAAAAAGTTACAGATTTCTTAAATTACTATTGAATTGTTTCCTGATTTTTAGTCAACCAAAATCAAAAAAGGAAGCAAAGGAGATACAAGCGTATTGAAGCCCACCCTGATGGCAGCTGTACCAGTAAGCATGCTTTATTGTTTGCCCCCTCAAGACTCAATGTGAATTGTAAGTTTTATATTGTGTAATACCACATGTAGTTATTGTTTTACAATCAATTATTAAATTCCTCATAGTGGGAATGCAAATGTAGTATTCTCACAAATCTCTCTCAATTCCTGGATGTACATTTTCTCCAGACTTTTCTAATTGGTTAGCAGATCACAGATGTCATTTTTACATGAGAACGACAGCTGTGGCTTTGCAAATACTTGCTTGTTGCATGCTATGTAAGCAAGATAATCATGTCCCTCGGTTTGATATTTCGTTTATGCACTGTAAATAAGTCAAGTTGTAATTTACAAGGGAATCTAAAATTTATAATCTGCTTTTATTTTGTTTTGTTTTGATGAACACGTTCTCTTGAGTATTTAATGAGTTAGAAAGAGGCATTGCATGGGAAAATCGCCTGTAGCATTGTTATCAAATTAAAAACAAGAACTACGTATGGCAGTTATATTAGCCATGCTGGAATACAAGTTCAAATTCAATACAAGGAAGTGAACTGGTGTCACTGACACCACTGCTGGCATTCTGTGGTCCCAGAGTTGCACAGCATAGATACAAGAAGAGTAAAAGCAATGAATAAGTAATTGAGTGGATATTCTCCTTATGCATCATAATAAATAGCAAGATGGTCAGCTAACAACTAAATAACATTATGGTATATTGTGAACACACACAAAATATAATACAGTTTTGTCACCTAGGAAATTATGGATCGCATCTACAAGAACGTTATGACAAAAGTGGAAGAGATGAACAGGGTACAGAGAACCCTCTTTGTTCTAGCTTACAATTACAAAATGGAGCAGATTTCCAAAGGCTACAGCACCCCACTGTGTGACAGGTATGCAGAATATCTTGATTAATATATTTGTTTATACAGAAGATGAATTGTGCTTCAAAACAGAAAGCCAACAGTATCCTAAATAACAGAAGTGAATCTAAAGCAAACCTGTACAAGACAGGTTATTTTTTTAATCACTAAAATCTATCCGTCTGTATTTTTTGTTTCAAGTTTTGTTTTCCGAAAGGTGAGATCTTTACTTGGTGGAAAGACCCGTGTGCTTTTGTCTGGTGGGGCCCCTCTGTCAGCAGCTACCCAGCGATTCATGAATATCTGTTTTTGCTGCCCGGTGCTGCAAGGATATGGGCTCACAGAGACTTGTGGAGCAGGAACAATTAGTGAAAGTGAGTCCTTTATGTTCCATTAAGGACAGTCTCATTACCCAGCCTAAGGGATGATATGTTCTTTATTGTTTAATGATGACAGTAAAGCATAATTAATAGGTGCTAATGCTCTAAAGGTCATAACATAAAGCAGAAGTAATTTGACAATGAGAACAAATGTCGAATATTATAACGTTTGAAAGAAGTCTAATACAGTGCACGACTAACCATTCAATTGATTTATTTATTTTTGTTCCATTGATTTCAGTGTCGGACTACAGTACCGGTCGTGTAGGAGCTCCCTTGGTGTGCTGTGAGATCAAATTGAAGAACTGGGAAGAAGGTAAGAAGATACTTGCAGCAGAGTTCTGTAGTCTGCAGGGATCCCTGTTTTGTTAAAGTGCAGGATTTCCATGAGCAAAACTGGCCCTTTGGTAAACCAAGAAAAATGCATGTGACACATGGATGAGCTTTATAAATGCATGGCTCCTCCTTCTCTAGCTGAAACCAATAAAAAAAGGTTTTTAGTGGCAAGACAGGTGTGTTGCTAGCAATGCCTGATTCAAATTTAAAATTGTGCAAATGTTAAGAGACTTATGTAAAGCTTAGGTAGCCAATTCCAGCGATGTATGACAACTGATATTTGGCTTATGCATAAAAAAAATCCAGTAGCTGATTTTGATGAGAAACTTGGGGGCTTAATCCCTAAAAGGTTGCTCTAGAAACTCCTGTGTATGATATGAACACAGTAGCATTGCTGCAATGTCTCAGTCTATTCAGTTCTCTGAAGGACTCCTAATAATCAGCAATTTATATATATATATATATATATATATATATATATATATATATATATATATATATATATATATATATATATATATATATATATATATATATATATATATATGTATGTGTGAATGTAATGTCAAATGTACATTCTTTACAGGCGTTAAAAAACGTCCGCAAAGCTGTTCGATCTAAATAGATCGCAGAGCTACGCTGTTTAGATTAATAGATTAAAGGATCAATTTTATGATTTAAAAATCATGAAATACATTATTTAAATATTTAAAATAATAAATAACATTTTCTGCCTCTAGGTGGCTATTACTGCACTAACAAACCTAACCCCAGGGGGGAGATTCTGATTGGTGGTCCAAATGTCGCCATGGGATACTACAAAAACGATTTGAGAAACAAAGATTTCTTTGTGGATGAAAATGGCCAAAGATGGTTTTGCACAGGAGACATTGGAGAGTTTCACCCCGATGGATGCCTTAAAATTGTCGGTGAGCACAAGACTTCAAGAACAAGGCTAACGTGTTTCACTGGTATAATTGCTGGCATCGTCTTTGGAAAATATGTTTTAGTATCACTGTCCAGTAATCTAGGAGTTTGGATGTGGGGGGTCTTAATTGTTACACACGTATTGGTCAATAAAAATATTAAATTGTTATTAATGTATTGCTCCTTTTCTGCAGGTTGCTAAGCATTGCATGCTATTTTGTTTGATAACCAAGACTTTGGGTCAGATATTGCTCATTACTAACTTGAGTATTGCTTTATTAGAATCTATAGTAAATGTTTTCTCTTCCAGTGACTGGTGGCCTGCAGTGCAAAAAATCTTGCCCTTATATACTGTTATAATTTTTTAGTAGAAGAGAATAACGCAGTCTTCTTAAATGTATGTGTTGAAACACCTCTTTCCCTGTTAATTTCCTTTACTAAGGCACACTCAAAAAAAACCCGGTAATCGGAGCATTAAGGAATGTAACCTGCACTGATGCATCTGTTTTTTCCAGTGACTGTAGAGTGGACTGTAGTTTGTTTTTTACTTCGGTGAAAGCGAGTCAACGGAGATGGTAGGCATGGTTAGAAACTGAGCTTGCATTGTTCCATGAAAGTGTTCATTTTTTTGCTATCTTTCTTCCTATTTTTTTTTATAGACCGTAAGAAGGATCTGGTAAAACTTCAAGTAGGAGAATATGTGTCTCTAGGAAAGGTTGAAGCGGTTTTGAAAAACTGTTCATTAATAGACAACATCTGTGCATACGCAAACAGGTAGGCAACCAATAAATATCAGAATGTTAAACAAGTGTAGTTCAGCAAACCAACACATGCGTTCCAAATGTGCGTCTCTCAAGCATAGAAACAGATAAAGAATTATGTTGGAATTATTGGCAGTACATTCTTTTTATTTTTTTTTATATTATAATAATAATAATAATAATAATAATAATAATAATAATAGTCGTCATTTATCTGACATTTTTATCCAAAGCGACTTACAGACTAGAAGGTGAACGATGAACAACTGCTGCAGTCACTTAAAATAGGATCATTTGAACCACTTCCCACAGGTGTCTTGATATACAGATTTTTTAATTTTCTCCAGAAAATCTTTATGAACTCAACAAAACTACACATCTTGTCATTGTAATGCATTGCCTTTGTGTTGTGTTGCAGTGATCAATCCTACGTGATTGGCTTCGTTGTACCCAATCAGAAGCAGCTTCTAGCCCTTGCAGAACTCAAGAAGATCCGTGGAACCTGGGAGGAGATTTGCAACAACTCTGAGATTGAGAAGGAGGTGATAAGGGTGATGGCAGAAGCTGCTGTTGGAGGTAAATAACCATGAGTATCATCTAATCTCAAACATCGGGGGCCCTATTTTGAAATCAGCAAAAACATTTCAGACTAGCAAGGTATATCTGGGTTGCAGTAAGGAGCAATTAAAATTTAGTTCTCTGAGTTTCCTGTTAGTTTTATACTTTTTAAAATTCTAAACATTTCTGTCTGAAAGTTGTCCTCATGGGCTACTGCAATTTTCTGACAAAAGTTTTGTTGATCTAGAAAAAAAATAAATAAAATTGTTGCAGTAACTTTTTTCAACATGTTGCCCCTCTCTGGGAATGATTTATCTCTTGTAAAAACTCCAGAATCAGTAATGATATATGGAAAAGAAAGCAAAGACAATTTGATTCCATTGACCCAGGTCAGTTTCACACGCCACTTTAAACAACTACAGATGCCGCCCACCAGTGCTTCCTGACAGTGGGGGTGTCTTTAATCGTTTTGAATTGCATGAAACCTGGGAAGCTGGAATTGACTGACTTATTCTGAATTTGTTTTTGGAAATGCATTTCATATCACATACCTAGAACTACTGCATAAAACAAATTTACACAAAAGCAATGGATTAATACAGCGCACATTTTATATATATATATGTCACCCAAGTACAGCAGTATGGTTTCAAAAAGTTTTTCGCTTGGTGTTTTTGTTTGTTTTTTCCTCCTGTGAAACATGTTTGTGTGTGTGGATTCTGACATGCAGTATACTTTTGGGATATGTCTTTCCCACCCCCTGGGCTGTTATATATGCATTCAATAACTAAAACAAGCGCTGATAATTCTAATATAGCTGTATGTTTTAAAGGCAAATTGGAGAAGTTTGAAATTCCAGTGAAAGTCCGTCTGAGTGCAGAGCCTTGGACCCCAGAGACCGGTCTGGTCACAGACGCCTTCAAGCTGAAAAGGAAGGCGCTCAAGACTCACTACCAGGATGACATTGAGAGAATGTGTGGAGGAAAGTAAACCTCTCTACCATGACAAGCTCTGGTCCGACAGGAAATACTTGAATCGCATTATACATTTGTGACCAAAAAAAAAAGGGAGGGGGGCAGTGGTTTTCCCTCACCTTTTGAAACGCTGGATTTCTGTCTTTGTGTGTGGATGTTTTCGCAATCTTATGTTGATTAGGGCAGGTTCAAGGCAAAGTTTTATGAAAAGCATTCAAAAGAAATTATCATGACTTGTTAGAAGATTAAAAAAAAAAAAAAAAAAAAAAAAGACAGTTTTCTGAGAACTCAGATGATTTCCTCCTGAGCCTTCAAGTCTGACGTAACACAAAATGTGAAATTAGATTATATGTAAAATAGGGTGCAATTTGGGTTATGATATGTGCAGAGATAAATTATAAATTAGACGAGTTAGTTTATTTTGAGCCCTCCATAAAGTGTGTTTAGATGTGTGGGAAGATCAGTGTTTAAGCCATGAGAGATCATTTAATGTAAATGTTTACAATTTACTAAATGTTTGTAGCTTTGTGATGAGATTATTGTCAGTTTTTATTTTACCTTTGTGGAAGACAATCTTTTAAACCCTTATTCACAATGTATTATGTGCCTGTCGCAAAATGTTACCTTGTGATTTTTATCTACAAAATTAGATTTTAGCTGGATTGGGTTTTGTTCTGTTTTGGTTTGGAAAGTAAGAATGAGGGAACAAAAAAAAAACAAACAAGAACAGCAACAGTAGTTAAATCGGTTGACATTTGCTTCAGATCTAAATAAAAATCTAATTCTTAGCATAAAATATACTGGATTTAGGATTTTCTTCAGTGATTAGGTCACAAATGGAATTACATTTACCAGTGTCTAATAACCAGAGAGAGGTGTCCTGTTTTTTAAATGGTTTTATTTCAGTATGCAGTTAAAGATGTGGTGATTCAATAGTCAGATTGATCGAAGGTGCATTGCTTTTCACCGGCATAAGCATGCATGTTTTAACCACCCACTATAATTGCATAAAGTAAATTGGTCTGGTCAATAGAATAAATGTGCCTGCAGGTCAGGAATTATTTAGAAAAGCCTTCGTAAATAACCTGTGTAGTAAAGTTAGCTGACTTTCTAAACTTTTTACTTTTGGATTATTGCTACCATTATTAGCTCAATTTCTTGACATACATTTTGAATTGGTATTTTGAATTTGAATTAAGCCCATCACTCTTGATGACCTTGTAATGTAAGGGAATGAAGGCACCTGGTAGAAATCAGAAGTGTTAGTTACTCAAACCGTTTTTGCAAATGTTATGTCCAGATTTTCTTTGTAATACGACAGCTTTTACTTACAAAAGTAAGTTTGTGCTTATATTAACTTTAATTTACCCTATACACAAGACCTAACAAACAATGCAAGCCATGCGTGCAATACACACCATTTTTTATTTCAATACTAAAATGGATACACTGGTTTTCCCACAGTGCATTAATGTTTAATGGGCGAGGATTTTGGAAAACGTGCAAAATGATATGCTAGGCACTTGCAGTTTTTAAACATTATTTATTGCACCTATTTACATGCATTGTAATAAATATATATATTTGTATTGTGTGAATTGGTGACAGATGAAACTTTGTCGCATGATTTTAAAAGTTGAGTTCCTTGTTATGTTTGCTTTTTTTGTTGTGTGTGTTTTGTTTTTTTTCGGGGGTTGAACAAATTTCTGTGGCGTAACTGAGGTTGTCCATCTTCCATAATCTTGATCTGGGATATTCCCATAATATGAAGTTCCGTGGAGAAATTATTTCAACCAAGTTTTTCTTTGTTTCTTGTCACAATTGTTATATGGCTTGAAACAACCAATAGCACTGTAGTCATTTTCAAAAAGCAATCCCTGCATCTTCCAACAAGAAAACACTAAGCAGTGTGTTTGTATTACTGTAGAATGCTGTTTGCTCTTTTGGTTGCCTGTTAAATAAATGGTTCATAGGATAACAAAGTGTGTATTTAAAGAATTTGTAAGTAGCCGGGTGAAATGAAAGTAAGTGTTGTGTAAACATTTCCAGGTAGAAATGTGCACTTTAATTACTGTTATTTTTGTAGGGAAAATGTACAGTTTGCACATCTTGAAATGTTAAAGGGCCCCCTTTCTCTTACTGTAAATATGTGGGTCTGTTACCAAACTTCACTGGACTGGCCAGTTGTATAATAACTGTTAATGATATTTAAGCTCCGTTAGGATGACCAGTCAGGTGCCCACCGTCCCGTCCCGTCCCCCCCTACATTGTCTGGTAAAAATCCTCTGTAACATGTGATTGCATATATGTTGGACTTATTTATTTGTAATAGGCCTTGGGACAAACAATGATACAATAAAAATGTTAGGCTTTGGTCTGAGGTGTATCTCTGCATCAATCCCTGTATGTCCAGCTGTTAAGTGCTTTGGTTTGGTGAGGGGTAGTTTTTGTGGTAATCAGGCTTTGGGATTTTAATTGGAAAATTCAACATGAATCCCAGTTTTCATAGGCTGCTTAGTGTGGCTTTTTAACTTCGGTTACTGTGATTCTATTTGGCCTCATTCACAAAGCTTTTACTTGTGGGTTATTAGATGAAGGCTGTTTTAAAGCTTTTATATTAACATCCACATTACACTAGCAAGATAAATTCTACATAACGTCTTTCTGATCTGGTATTGCTTCATGTGTTAAAGGTAATTTTCCGTGGTCTGGTGAAAGGTGGGTTTCTGTAGTAGAGTGGTCAGACAGGAAGTCAAAGTGTTCCTGGAAGGGGACTTTGTTAATTTGTTTTGATTTGTTGTGTTTTTAGTCCCCTAAATGTTCAAAGCCCCCCAAGATGCCCATGAACTTGAAGAGTTAATAGAGCTTTTAATGCTCTGGCTACATGCCCATTCTCATTTTACCTTCTTCAGTCTTGCGTAGTTCATTACTAGAGTGCTTATTTCAGCCACTTGATGCTTTCATTGTGACATCCATACAAGGATTTAGATATAGTCAATTATGATTATATGTGTGGAGAATTGTATCCAGGCATTATTGTAGTTAATCACACCTGCATATGAATAGGGTCTCTAAAACAATCTCATTATGCATTGTGAAATGAACATTGGCTAATGCAGTAAGGGGCTGGCATTTTATCAAGGTTTTTGAAAGACTGGTAATACAGTATGGATGTTGTTTATGCACCAGACCTATTCGGTGCGCACTTTCTACAATAACAGTGCAACTCACATTTTCCATTGCGGAGATACAGCACTATTACAATTTATATAGGTCATGTGACACAAAGAGTTTACAGACATGGCTCTGGTAAGTGCAGGACACCGTTCCTTAGCAATAGTAAAATACAGTACATTATAAAGGCCAAAATATTTTGACATAGTATAAGTTTGCAAACTAGTGCAATGTTGATTTCATGCTTTTTCTCACTTTACCTTTATTTAATGCACTGTAACAAACATAGCTTGTGACTCAGAGCCTGGCTTGCATAACATCACCTGTTGTCATTTTCTGAGAAGGACATTGTGTCTTTGGTTTCAGATGATTTTAATTGATCATCTTCTTTAAGGTTTTCTTTCAACAACCCATGACGCTGAAACTATTGGACAAACAAAATCCATATTTGCAGATGTTTACTTGGATAAAACTTGCCTGTGCCCTTGATCTTTATATCCAACCAAATAGGGCTACTGTACTTCTGAATGATATTCAAATGTACAGTTTTTCAATAACAGCTAACACCAGTGGCCACGTGACTGTATGAAAGTGTTACTGTCCACCAGGTACTTGCTTCACATGTTTCTTATTTTATACATGGTAAATACATGTGAGGGTGACCTATATTTGTTCGTAGCACTGACACCTGATTGGATGTACAACAGGAAGCACATCTTTGGAGCCCAAATCACTCATACCTGTTTCTAGTGTGTGCCCTCTGACAGGAGGCTGAGCTGTTGACAGCTGTATTTTGGGTAACACTACTATATAACAATATATAACAGATCACTTTTAGTAATGCTCCTTTCTGTTTCTGAAATTAAAAACTTCCTTGGTATTAGTTTTATTAACAAGTATCAATTTAGAATTGTTCCTTTAAACATTAGGCACAGTGATTGTAATTAAATTAAAAAAATTAAAATAAAAAATTGCGCTGTGTCATGATTTCACTTGACTCTAACCTCGCTCTGAAACGCACCCAGCTGAAGTTTTCCTGCACGCCAGAAGAGGGTCACACGTGACTTCATGCACACCACAGAAACCGACTATTTAAACGCAAGCCAACTGTGCCGCAGCAAGCAGATCACTACTTGTTCATATTGAGAACAGGGCAGGACCACAGTGACAACCTTAAGAAAGGAGTTACCACAAGCCATTCTCTGCAGTGTCTTGAAGTAAGTGAAATTTCGTTTGTTGTTTTTCTTGCTACCAACAGAAGATGACGTTTTAATTAATTAATTTATGCCAGATTCTAATAAGACAATATAAAGTTTGTTTTGTATTGTTTATTTAAAAAAAAAAAAAAATAGAAATAAACATGTTTACTTAATGGCTTATTTTTTTTCCATTTTATTGGTGCTGTTGTATACGCTTATTTATTACACTTCTGTAAAGCATGTTAAATTATAAAAAGTAAAATTCAGAGTATGTATTTTTCTTCCTAATGCAAAGTTAACATTTTGCAGGTCATTCTATCAAACTCAATGCTGACAATGGAAGGAGCTAATGTCACAGAACATATTCCAACGGAAACAACTGACCCACACGGCGCGGTCAACGTCAAGGAGGGGGGCAACGAGTACCTGTACATACTGATCGTGATGTCCTTCTACGGGATCTTCCTGCTGGGCATCATGCTGAGCTACGTGAGGTCTAAGAAGAGGGAGAAGAAATCCAACGTATTCTTATTGTACGAAGAGGAGGAGAGGGAATGGGGAGGCGTGGTGAAGAAGCACAGCCTGCCTTACATTTCAGGTCTCAGAGGTGTCCAGGTGTCTCTGCCCTTCAGTGCCCTGTCGGAGAGGAGGGTCCCCGCGGCGTTCGCCTGCGCTGTGTGTTCCATGGAAGAAATCAGCGTGAGTTCGGTATGTTCGTCTGCGGATATCCCCTTAGCCATCGAGGAAGAATCTGACAGCGAGAACGGAGAAGGCTCCGGCGCGGTTCTTAAAGACAACTCTGAAAACAGCGAAGGTTCTTCACAAGTCATCAACAAAACAGCCAGCTAGCACACACCTATACATTAATAATAATAATAATAATAATAATAATAATAATAATAATAATAATAATAAGTAAATAAATGTTACTTGGTTTCCATTTCTACCTGTGAGTTTGAAACATATTCAGGACTTCTCTTTGGAAATATATAATGAAACTCTTGCACAGATCGATAATTCAAGCAAAGTTATAGACCCTGTACATTTATTCTATGTTTTGTATTGCTAGAGTTGTTGCAATTAACCTGGAATGACTTGAAAAAAAAAAGAAAAAAATCTAAAACTGCAAACAGTTTGCTGCCATTTTTATGCTGTAATTAATTTCATGTTGTAGATTTATTGGTTCCTGTTATATTGTGTAAATATTGTAAAATAATGATCTGTATATAATTATTCCGACTTTTGTATTTAAATGTTGTGTTGTGTTCACTTTTTGTACACGTGAAATAAAACTCTTAAAAAAACGTATACAGAATATAATGTTTGCCTGTATTGTAGAGACATCAAGGTGAAACTTCAGTTTAGGGATCGTTCTAAGTAGCTATAGTAGCTATGACAGACAGACTATATCCGTTATGAGCGATTATAAACAATATTATATACAATAATAAATAAATAAAACGCATACAAATAGTCTTTTTATGTCTGATCATATTCATTAACTGTTAATAGCTTCATTAGTAACATGTTTACGTGTTATCGACAACCAGCAGACACCAGGAGTCCCCAGGACCGAGTTTGAGAAGCCCTGGTACAGAGTATAGTCTCATTCTGAATCTTGTAGGCACAGCTGTCCTAAATTGCTTCTTTTTGCCATAAGGGGGCAGGATCAGAATGAAACGCGGCAACAACAGCAGGGGATGCACTGAAGCAATGTATGAGACTGAGGAGCCCGTTTTTTGTTTAAACTGAAGCAACTTAGAACTTGTGCACATTTGGTCTGGTTTGATCAGAGCAATATTGCAGAATTGTGCTCCACAGAAGCAGTGCAGCCGTGCAGAATTTATAAACCAACATGTAGAAGCTTGTTTTGGCTTTGCTCTCAAAGACTGCCTATGAAGCCGTGACGGCGACAGGTTGTTGATGCGTTAGATAACACAGCTAATGCTCCTGCTTGTTATTGCGGAGAGAATAAACATTAAAGTGAGCTCACCTTAGACACGAAGGCAATGTGCAGAGTATGTCATTATTAACCACACAGTATACAAGACTGCTTGTCATCTGCAATACAACTGCGCTCTTTCAAACTGAAAACATGTGACTTTTCTAAGGAATGTATCTTTTGTATTTTTTGGTTAAATTTAGAAAAGGAGAAACATATTTTTCTATTTCACAAATCGTCAGAGTACATAAATCAATTCAACTAATTTATTTTAATTGCATAACAGAAGACATTTTTATTTTGTTTATAAAATTCTGCAGATGTATCATTGCACAGTGTATCTTAATATTTCCTTAAAGGGGGGGGGGGGGGGGGGGGTTGCAACTAGAGAAACATTAAGTATTTATGAGGCATAGTGGCAACTTAAGGGAGATATTTATCTGCTATGTGAATATGCTTTGAGATTCACAGTGAAAACAGTGGAGATATAACAGCCAATTCAAATGACAGATTTACAGTGGTTGCCTTAGAAATCATAGAATTGTAACATGAGATGCAGAACATTGCTGTCAGGTCTTATCTTTTGTATAAAACAACACCTAATGCAGATATAATCTCTTTAATACATAACTGCCACTATAACCTATGGGCTGGAATCAAGGGCTGGGTCTTATCAATGAGTGTTTTTAAAACACTCAGTAGACTACAGTAATTATACACATTAGTGGCATCCTGTATGCAAATACTGTCTTTCTTTGTTGTGTGTTTATATCAGGTTTTTGGTTATTGTATTACCTTTCCTAATCACCTTGCCATTTCTATCTCACAGACCTGACCTAATGGTCAACTCTGGTCAGATCCTGCGGTTAAAAGCTCTGCAGGGATGAGTCATCCGCTCTGCTTCAAACAGCATTGTGTTTACTGCTGCTTTTCAAAGCTCATTATCCTCACCCTAAAAGGCAGAAGACAGTTTGTTCTTTATTCCTTTTCAAGCCGGGGTCTTCATCTACAGCGTTACTGTTGCCAGTCAGTCTCTTGGTTTTGCACTTATTTATCACTGGTTTTGCACTTGTATTTGTCTCTCAAGCATTTGTTCTCACTTACACCTACTTTAAAAGGCTGCCTCTCTTTGCAAGGACTGCTGGCCAGTTTATAGATATGCTATAGTAACTTAGTGTTTTATTGATTGTCCCCACCATGGGATTTTGATGATGAACATGTAGAATAGGTCCATGTTTTCAATAGCTTTATGAATAGGGCCTGATGTTACAAAGCTAGCTGAGAAAAAGAAAGAGGTTCATTTAAAACAGAAATGCGTCAGCCACCCTTGAATGTTTATATAATGTAGGTTTTGTTTAGAATCATTTTTCAAAGTCTTTCAGGTTTTGAACACTAGATTTATGCAAACTCCTTATTAAGATTGCCCAGTTAAATACTTCATTTTTGGAAGATTCTGGGATGTATCCATTGGCCTCTTCTTCTTGGTAGCATATTTTCCATCTTGGACAGGAAATAACCTAATCAGTCAATGAATCCATCTTTAGCTGTATGCATGGGAGGACACAAAGCAGTGACTGCCACTGCTTGACAGATATGGTATAACTGTCTCCTATGGACTAGGTAGTTAATGGTATTCCATCTGGTCCTGAATTACATCCCTGGGACTTCTCATAACAGCCTGTGTTTACATTAAGTGCACTTTAAACCCATATCTGTGCTGTCAAAGCACAAATACTCTTAAAACAGCTCAGCCTTGCTTCCATCTAACTGATTGCATGGGAGATGTCCCAGTTATTGCCCTAATAAATCTGAGAAAGCGTTCTTCCATTTTCATTGCAATTAATAAAGCAGGGGCTCAGAACATACACGGTTAGCAAGCTGCAGTTGTGTGGTTGTGTAACAGAAGCATGCTTCACAATGAATGCTCACGCAAGCTATCACAGCACAGACTTGCAGAAAGTCCTGTTGGGATATCCTTGTAGTGGTTGTTTATTATAAGTACATCCAAGCAGAACCATTAGCAGATCCCAACACTTCCAGCAGCAATTACACAAGCTTCCAGATATAGAAGCACACTGTGACTGATATTGATACCTCGGTACTGAAGTGGATTAGCAGAAAATGTTTTCTCTGTGTGGGTCAATTCTAATCACCTGAACAACAGCAGTTATTAATGAGGACGCCATTTTTCGCTGGCTATAGACCTTTATCAGCAGTACCATTAGTAGTTAAGCTAAATTTCACAGCTCAAGGAAAGTGAGGCTTTCACAGATAATTGGACTTCACCTTTGCACCAGGTAAACAGACAGGATCAGATTTATTTTCCCCAATTTACAATAAAGAGATATGTTGAAATAAAAATAAAAAAAATACATAAACAAACAAATAAATAAATACACTACCCTCTCTGTCCAGCAGAGGGCACTCACGGCAGATTAATTTGTAGGCAAGAGACAAAGCTCCCCCAGCTACCACATTTTGCATGAAGTCATGTAGAAGCTATAAGAACACCTGTACCTGCATGTAAGATAATTAGCTGGACAACTTAAAAGGATTATTTTCAATCCAAGAATTTAAATAAAAGTGCACTAGTGTTCATTTACCAATATAAATTCATTTACCTGCTTACTGTCATATTAAAACTAAGTTGTAAAATGCTCTGCATAGAAAATGAGTCATGCTGGTTTGTTTTTAAGTGAAACGTCTTCTGATAAGGAAATTTTTTATATTTTTATTTTTCTGAGAGTCCAATCAACTTCATTCCCTGCAGTGAATGTCAACAGGAAAACTCACAGTGCAGGCACTTCGTGTTCCTGTGTACTGTACATGGACACTGCACTGCGCTCTTAGAGCAATGCCCATACATGTAAAGTGACCAAAGCCAACTCACTGGCGGTCTTCCGGATTAGGGAATCACCCTATAGTTACCTGAAGAACTGCTGCTTCGGAAAGCACCTCAAACTAATTCCTGTGAAAATCTTTACTGCAAATCTTTACAATGACAGTCCTCTGACAGTCTCTGATTAGCCCCAAAAGTGAATGGAGCTCTTGTTTTTTCTTTCTTTATTTTACACACACAGTACAGCAAGCCTGTTGCATCTTCCATGTGCAGATACTCACATGTGTAATTGGAATGCAATGGCACAAGAGGCTATTCAACTGTATTCTAATTCATCTGTCACCATTGTCATTGCTGTTGTTCATAATTGGATAAGAGCAATCACACCAAATTGCTTCCCTCTCAAATATCTAAAGACTGGTTAATTGCTGTGGAACTCTTTGCACTGTGGGCAGTGATAAAGTAAAGTTAACCTTACTATTAGCACCTTTCTTTTTAAAGCTTGAAAAGGTAAAATAATAATTTAATTCTGTGGCAATTAAAGCTCTCGTGCTTTTAAATACAAATGTTCCTTCCCAGCTTTTTGTTTTAATGAGCAAGAAAACAAAATTCTGACAAATAGCCACTGTTCAGCTTTTCACTGCTTTTGTGTGATTTTCTATACTGAATAAAACATATTGTGGATTATAGCTTTAATTTTGTATTGTTGCACATGTGTATTCAGTGCTCTGGATTCAAATTTACTTTATTAAAGATTAAGCCAATGTCATAAATAAATTAGTACTGTACTGCATAAAGTCTCTCTCACTAATCACTGTCCTCAAATGATGTGCAAGTGAGATAGCACAATAAGCAACTTTTAAGAAAAACAAATAAATCAATAAAGCAAAGCAATATTGCTCACCTATACACCACTGTGGTTTTAATAATGAAACCTAACATTGGAAACCATAGCAACGCTTTCATTACTGGGGAATGATGGATCCCTATTGATGTCCATTGCTGGTATGAGCAGAAATATCCCACAGAGCAAATGAAACTAATAGAAGGTAGTGAGAACCTGCACTGTTACACTGTACTTGACTCATCACGCACATATTCATTTGAAGTTTCTTTTGTTTTATGAAATCCTTGACATATAAATAAATTGTTTTTTCAACAATAAAGCAAATGAAAGACATTAATGTCTTCTCATCCTGCCACCCAGGACAGACTTCAATGAAGTGGGTGACTGCTTCCTTTCCTGGTTATTTTTCTCTTCAAAAGAAGACCATTAAGACAATAAGTGCTGATAACCAACGCCACTAGGACCTAGGAAGAATACATGTCAGTAGCTGGGTGACACAAACAACATTAAAACACAGGAGAAACCATCAGACTATACTTTCACGAATACATTCCCTATTTTTCAGGCATTCTCCCTGGCCATTCATGTCATTTTGCAATGGGTTATGTCATTTTAAGCACTCCAATGAAATAAGGGTCCTTCTCAACAGTTGCTAACCTGGTTGCTAAGCTGTACATCACTGAACACATTGCCAAGAACACACTCATAGAAACATACAGTTGAACGGTTGAGCTGTAACTCTTGTTCAACTGTAGCATTAGAGTGTAGCAAAAAACTAAAACAAAACAAAAAATCCTGTAGCAATAAGAAATAAAGACGAAGTGTGTGTTTATGTGGGTGCGTGTCCGTGTGTGTGTAAGTGAGTGTTTGTGTCTGCTTGTTTGTTTGTGTGTGCATGTATGTGTCTTTGTGTGTTTGTTTGTGTGCGTGTGTATTAGTGGGCAACTGGCTAAATTAACCATACACATTCATTAATACTTTGTATACACATCAAGCCAATATATGGTGTTATATAAATAAGCAAATAAACTGGATATGCAACAGCATTAATCCATTTAAATATGCATATATTTACTTTTTTATCTTTATTTCTCCCAAACCAAGAGCCAAATTGAATCAGTTAAATGTCATCAAAGATGTTAATGGAATCTAGCACACTCATCCCACATCTATCTAGACGCTTCATTCAGCTGAGCCTCATGGTGTTAGAGGCAACCTTTCTGAGCCAGTTCATCTTGATTGCGGCCCAAGGTCTTGGGAATGGGCCTGGTAGAGGGGGATCCCACAGTCTGAAAGAGCCCAGGGGGAGGATGTGGTTCATTTCCAAAGAGGAGGACAACTTCAGGAACTTGGCAGAGTAAATGTCAAGTCATGGGAAATGGGAAAATTACATGAAAAATCTCAGGCAAAGTTTCATAACCCTGTCCTATGGAAAATGGAAAAGTCTTGGTTTGTATTTCTGATTTTTGGTTTATTTTTTAAGCAATCCAATCTCTAGCCTGTCTCTTGTGCGCGCCCGGTAAGCACAACAGGATGCTTGCCAGACAGTGATGTGCCTCTTCACTGCAGAAATCTATTGGGAGATTTCCATGGCAACAGCAAGAGCCCAGTAGGTCATGACTGATATTTAGTCCAAAGAAAATAGCTTAAACCTGGCTTCTGAATGCAATCAGAGAAGACACAACAATTCCACTAGCCTCTGGTGCTCCCCACTAAAACCCTGCTCTTCCTAAAGCCATTTTGGCTAATGAAGAAAGATGTAGACCGACATAATTAATTAAGGTGATATACAGATGTATACTATTCTGACTTGTAGCCAAAGCTACTTGTTGCAGTTTATGATCATGTGTCTTTAGCATGCAATAGCATTGAGTCTGAAACTTCCAACACAATGTGTTCATTACAAGGATTTGGATGGGTTTCTGTAATTAAATGTTTGTCTGTTTGACCTTCGGTTTTCCCTCCATATCTGATTAATATGAGTTGTGAGAATGTGGTCTGTTATTTGATCTATAGTTCCAAATGTATTAAGAAATTCTGATAAGAAACCCTGCAATGTTTTATTTATGAATTTGTGAGCAAAGAAGTTATAGCTGTTGTGTCGGCTGAGCTGCTTGTGTAACAGGGCAGAGGCTGGCTGCACTGGAGACCTCGTACACCGCAAGAGAGTCAGGCTTGTCTGCTTTAGTCATGATGGAGCTTTTAACCACATCTTACCAACAAGGGTCAGAATCCATAACGGCAGCGCATCACCACAATCAAAAGCCAAAATCTAAACAGAGAGTACATTTTGACCCAATATGGCGCCCAACGACAAATGTTCAACGACCAGGGTGAAGTTTCCTAGCCTCTTACCTAAAAACGTTGCATACGATAGGAGGTCAGGAACTATGTATTTAACTAACTTTCTCCTGTTCTCAATTTTTAAAGAAGAGCCAGAAGAGTGTTTGGGAAAGCAGTCAATACACAGTACCAAAGCCTATGTTCTTGCTAATCAATTTAAAGGCTGCTAAAAGGAGTGCAATTTGAAAACATATATTCTGTTACTTGTCTATTACCGTACAGCACATAAGGTTGCTAGTGAAGCACTTGAAAGCTCTGTTTTCCTCAGCCCTTCTCTGTGTTCTTGTGCTGCAGTGATAACAGTGACAACAGTGGCACAAGAGCATCATTCTCGCTCCTGATAATCATACTGACAGTGTTTGTAATGTTTCTCATTAACATTTGAAAGTGTGCCTGGGTTCCTAGAAGATGAATTATTGAAGAGTGAGGTGGACATGCACATGACTAAATTGAGTCTCTGTGGGGTTACAGTGACTTTAAATGTATTGCAGAAACCATTGCACCCCCTATGCACTAGAGCACTAGGTGCAGATATGCAATTACAGTACTTCTTAACAGGATTTGTAAAGAAAGGTCAACTGTTTCTCAGAATTAATTTTTCTACAGTGGGCTTTTGCTTTAGCAAAGCAAGCTTCCAGTGCTACAATATAATGTATATTAATAGCATGTACAGTATGTGAATCTTTGTTTCTAGATGCATATGGGTTTTAATGTGCTGTTGGGGCATTCTGGGATTTCTGCTGTTCCATTTCCAGTAAATTCTCGACAATGCTGAGAAACCTTTTTACTTGCTAAAGGATTGTTTCTATGGCAATGGCAGAGTAGCTCTTTGTGTATTTGCTACTGGTGCGGTTTCTCCTGGGGGAAACCAGGAATGAGAATGTTCAAAAAGGGGTCACAAACTCTCCAACGCCTGCTACTTTGTGATAAGCAGCAACAAGTCATCATAGCATCTAATTGTAGTCTATTCTTCATTAGTAAAGCTTCAGCTATTACCTCATTCAGTTCTATAGAAACGATGTTGGGCTCCCTTGCGTAAACAGCAAGGCCCTCAAATCAAACAGAGAACTGTTAAAAATCAAATACTTTATATAGCGGTATCACATCAATATATTATAGCAGCATAGCAGACAGAGGACGTGCGTACTCTTCACTGCTGTCCACTGTTGCTAATTTATTAGAGTTCAAAAGCTCGTCAGTGATTTTCCAACCATTTATGAATTGATCCCAAAACACATGGCTAGCAATGTGACGGGTATAATCAGAAAACAAATCGCTAATCGGGCAGCGTTTATGCCATTCATTTTCAAACAGATCAGTGTTCCTTATAGTGGAGATAGTCAGCTGCACTAACTCATGTTTTACACTTTGGGATTTTCCCAAAGTGATTCCCAAGCTATTCCATTTGAGCTTGTTAGTTAATATATGCCTAATAGGGGATCCTTCATGTCAAGTGTTACTGTTACTGTTAAGTGTTACTGTCCATATTAATCAATGAAGCAACAAATACTGTACACAAGGCATTGGTGCACACAGTGTTAATCTCCAACAGTTTGTCTGAGGGGGGTTCCTTATGTTAAATGTGGAACACGTCCCGTTCCTGCTGATGAAATTAGGAGCCTGTAATAAACAGATTGAAGTTCATTACAACACGTACCATCCAGAATGTCAAAGCAAGAGATTCAGATTTCCTCTTCGCTTGCGGTGTTATTGTTAAATAATCTGCATCTTGATATCATGGTATGCTGTACCATTCATTCTGAGTACATGTGTCAAAACTCACAGCACAAGCCACTGATACTCCAGGAAATAAAAAGCAAA
This sequence comes from Polyodon spathula, assembly GCF_017654505.1. Classification (NCBI taxonomy): domain Eukaryota; kingdom Metazoa; phylum Chordata; class Actinopteri; order Acipenseriformes; family Polyodontidae; genus Polyodon; species Polyodon spathula. The sequence continues at coordinate 36,254,165 of NC_054547.1, read as the reverse complement.
CATTAAGACAGGAAAAAATACCTGCTCTGATACTGCAGGATCCTGCAAAATTCCTTGTTTGCTGAATCTCTTTTCTTCACCCAGCATAACGAAGATGTACAATCTCTGTTGGTTAAGTAGCACTATTTACAAATAGACATTGGCATTGTTTCCATCCTGATAAGCAATATAACTCTATCAAGAATCACAGCTTTGGTGAAAGACCGAACCATAGAGAAATCAGGTAGTGCCTTAATAACTGAATATTAGTTTTCCAAGGATAAGATCACTGGAGTGATTCAGATCTCCAGGCTGTAGGATGCAGATACATTTGATTTGCTAAGTGTAACAAGTGTGACCTGTCTAAATACTTCCCTGCTGATTACAGGCAGATGCCACTAACTCAATTATTGAAACAACTAAACAGGTAATCAATTCAACCTGTGGCACAGCCACAAAACCCACATTTACATTTCTTTGGCAGGGACAGAAATTAACCCCATCCCTGCCAACCACACCAACACATAACACCCACACTTCACTTACAGGCAGGGCTCTGCTCTGATGCACTAAGATACAAACTCTTTTTGGAAGTGGGTTCCTTTTAAAAACCACTGAAGTGAAGTGAGGTAAAAGGAGAATTTGCAAATGTTTCAAAAGCTCTTTGCCATCCTCTATAATATATAGGTCCAAGTTCATTCATTCTAATCCCTGTTGATTGGCCTGGTGTGTTCTGGAAGCTTTCAGAGTCTCTGATTCAAATGCCGTTCTCTTAAGTTGTAATTGACTGTACAGATATAGCAGCACCAACACAGTTGAACAGAACCTGAATCTTGGCGCCCTGGCCAATGGTTCAAACGATTTCATCTACTGTGGATCCACAAAACTGAACAGAAATAACAGAAGTCATTTAATTGATCCCATTCACCAAGCTGGAGGTGACAGCCACTTGGAATCTAGAATGTTGTTGCTGATGGAAGCACCTTAAGGAATGACACAGCTCTCTCAGTGTCCTACATGGCAAATAAAGAACTCCCTCCTAAAAACCAAAAACCAAGCCAATCACACAGAGAAAGAAAGAGGCAGAGCATGTATTGAAAAAGACTATAAGGCCAGCAGGACATATTTAAGGATATCTAGGTCATAATGAAATAAGGTAAATGTAAGCCACTTAAGGAGCAATCACAGTCCTTTATATTTGCAGGGGACTTGTTTAAACAAGATTTTCCACAGATTACTCAACTAACCTATGTACTGAAAGTAACTGGACACAGGCATTTAACATGCACCAGACTAGCAATTATAAACTCCCTCTCAGGTGACCACCAGGCGAGAAAGTATTTAAGTCACAAACGTCTCCCCGGTCATGCCCCTGTTGAATCAATGAATGAGTCACTCAGTCTGTATCTTGATGGCTCAAGTACCTGTGTTAAAAAAAAAAAAAAAAAGGTTAGCTGTAAGGTCTGTATGTTCCCAGTAGGGAAAAAAAAATCTTCTTTTCAAAAAGTTCTCTTTATTTCTGCATTGTGATCGCTCACTGTGAAACAAGATTGACCCTGGCAAATAGAGGGCCTTTTCAAACAGATGCAACTCGTATGTGTAAATACAGTGTCATTTCTAAAGGCAAATGCCACCATTTTTTATTTTGCTTTTTAATTGAATATTCAATTGGAAAAAGGGATTCCATCTAATCTTTAAGAACCATTCTTTGATACAAGTGACATGGTTTTGTTCCCCGCTTGTCAATGATCTGTCCTCATCAAGGAGGAACAGCAGTAATGTCTTCTGACAAGCAACAAACCATCCCTCAATCGGGACACTTGGCAGGGCATAAAGCACAATGCATGAGTTTAGATGGCTTGAGTCCCTGTAGACTTGCTGTCTAATCAACATAGCTGTCAATACACTTTATAAATCCAGGCTATTTTGAGATCTTTCCACTTTCAGATGTGTGCAACCGTACCATTACTGTTTTTTGTTATCGTTTTCTTTCTTTCATAGATCATACTTAAATATCATCCTTATTTTAATACTACAGGATGAGGAGCTAACATAGTGCAAGAGCACAGTTAATGTGGGGCTCTGGACAATCTCACAGAAAGTTGTACTGGTATCATTTGAATAAACTTGCTCAAACTGTATTATTAGGGAAAATGGAGTGTTCTGACCTGCAGCCAAAACCTATTCCTTTGTGTTAAAAATCAGCAGTTTGCAGCTTTGAGCTCAAATATTTTCCACAGCTGTTTTTAATTAAACCTTTACATTTTCCCCAGCCCACATACAAACTCACTGAGGCTTGCTCTAACACAGCTGGTGCCAAATCTTATATCAGCATTCACAGCATGAAAATGAGTACATGGGATTCCTCCCCTCGGACTAATAATCTTTACTCATGACTGAAATACTGCACTCAGGGGTAACAGAAAGTGCAACGTGTAAAACAAGAAAAAAGACAGCTGTCACCAGGAATTAAATAGAATGCATTTACTGCAACAGCTGTTCAGAATAAAGGCAAATAGGGACTCGTTCTCACAGGCCTTGCGTTTTGAGGTAGATCAGTCCTATACCCCTTACAAAGAAATCACAGTGAGCTTGAATCGCTAATGCCAGTTTCTGTGCGAATTAAATCAACCTCTTACAATCAAATCTGAAGAGTACAAATGTAAACCGGTCATGACTCACTTGCACGGTATTAATGTAGATTACTGGAGGGGGGTGGGTGCTCAGCATTTACAGAAGCACTTTAAAACAATGGGAGATGCAAGGCATAAAGTGCAAAAGATGCTACTCTATAGGAGTCTTAAATTATGCCATGACACATCTATTACAGTGAAGCTCATTTTTTGCAGGTGCAATGTTTACTGTATTTGGAAAGCTGGGATAGGTATCATGCATCTAGTCAGTCCCTGTGTGCTCCAAAGGTGTTAGTGCATCTGATCTGTTGGCTGAAAGGTATGTTAAATTCACAATGAAGGCCAATCAGTCCTCTGTTGTAGTTCTTTACCTCTGATAATGTGCTGTTATTGATCTGCGGTTCTGGGGTGGGGTTGCATTAGTAGATGTTCTCTCCTCATTACTTGTGTATTCTATTATTGCCTCTTAGGTCATTTGAAGCTTGTTAAGCTGTAGTGTAATACATCAAGGCTGTTTATCTGTTCACAAGATCTGAAAACTTCAATTCTTACTGAGTTTGACAACTACAAGTCAATGAACAGTAATTGGATATTTTGACTACAATACAAGGCAGCTGTACTGTGCATTTTGTAAAGGGCAACACGTCATTTGCCTGATCAGTTACATTGAACTTTCCTGCAAAGAAAAGACTATTTAAATGTACTATTTACTATCTTTTCACTCATCCAACACACTGCACTGGATTTTCAAAACTATTTACTGCAAATTGTCAGGAAAGGAAAAGAACACTTTTTACATTTCTAAAATGAACTATAAACAGCTTTATTTAGATTACTCACAAGCCCATACATTAAAGGACTATGTAATATTTGAAGGTCTTGTATGAATTGTTATCATTTTTATGTGCCCCTTTAGTTGGCAGATAAGGGATAAATCATTCTCTCTCTCTCTCTCTCTCTCTCTCTCTCTCTCTCTCTCTCTCTCTCTCTCTCTCTCTCTGTAATTTTGCACTCAGTAAAAGGCTGCTGTTTATCTTGGGATCAAGATAAGATCTATTTTATTTGTGATTCAAAGAGCCCTTGTGATCTAGTGCAGAAGATTCTTGTTTTCAAAGTGTTGTTTCCACTTTAAAAGCGGATTGTGATCAAACCCGACAGAAGGTTTTCGACCTGCAATATTTTGTTCAAAGATTGTGCCTGCATTTTGTATTGACTTATGGATTTGTGACATTATGGAACTGTTTTGATTGAAGATTACCTGAAGAAGACTAAATTATTATTTCTAAGAACTAAACAAACCTTACATCTGAGTTGTTTATTTCTAGTTTGCTCCCTATATTGGGTGTTTTTCTAGAGAAAAAAGAAACATTTGGAGTAATTAGCTCTGAGAATCTGTCCCTTTGTTTCTTCATATTAGTATGTTCATTGAGAGTTCAAATACACAAATACATTTATAAATTAAAAATACCTGGAAGAATATTGTTGTGTAGCTGTTTTCTGTAGCTTGATTCTTGAGATGAATTGCACGCTATAAATCTGCCATGGAGTGCTCTGGTGCTATCCTGCACTAAATGTGAGGGGTAGATTAATTTACAAAGAAAAGGGCAACACAGAAATATTACATATCAGCTACTTCAGTTCGACGAATGCTTTCATGTAACCAAGATTGCAACGATTCACCACCTTGAAGGTTAGAATCCATCATTTAGTACAACTGGATACACGGTCATGTTTGATTAATGTAATTCCAGTCTGCAGTAGTTTGAACTATTAGAGATGCAAAACCCTTTATGGTATCATTGTTGCACATGGCAGGTTGCCAGAGTTATCATGTATATTTATTTCTCTTTGCATTATAAAGTCTGAGCACTCCAGTTGGACACACATGAAAATGACCTTTCTCTGGGTGTTCATGGATTTGGACCACACATTGTTTTGGCCTCACTGCATGCATTGTTTAGGTATGCATTTTTTTCAAATAAATACGCTCTCTCTGTGTGGATAGAATGGGTGCTATACAAAACATGAGCACATAGACCACAAGCAATGGAAAACAAACTGGAATAAGATCAAAACTCTTAGCTAAACTGCTTAAGCAGGTGGTAACGCTTTACATGAAGTGTCTCTAATTACAGTGTATTTACATAATAGTTACTTAGTAAATACATATGTACTTACACATAATTACAGTGTTACTAAACATAGTTATAAAGTACCTAGTGTGAACATATTTTTGCACGATATATGTAAGTACACAATTCTATCAGAAAAGCATTAGGGTTAGTGTTAGGGTTAGGGATAGGGTTAGGGTTAGGGATAGGGTTAGGGTTAGGGTTAGGGTTAGGTTTAGGGTTAAGGTTAGGGACAGGGTTAGGGTTAGGTATAGGATTATAGTGAGTAAAAATATTTAGGTCCCTAGCCTTTGATACCTAATTACGTGCAACTAATACTGTATCTGTTGCAACAGGATTGAGCACTGCTGTATCTTGTTGGATGGAGGAGTCAATACCACATAACAGACATATATGCATATTCAAGTAATATAAATGGCGTTCCTATCAGTTAACTTTGCCAGATATCACCCTGACATAAATACAGAAGAGACCGCTATTGCCATTTAATATTTTTCTCCAAACGATGATTTTGAAATCCAGTAAAGGTAGGGGTGTGTGTGTGTTGGAAAAAGGTTAAGTCATGATATTGGTTATTGTTTATATCCCATTAATAATATAATAATATACATATTTTAATATATTCATAACACTAATATTTCCATAGCAACAAAGCTTGTCGAAGGAGATATGAAACTTGGAAGGCCAGTGAACTCTTTTTCCCAGGTAGACAAACAGCTTCTGGAAACTAGTTCAATGGATATCACAACTGAAACTCAGCAAAAACAAAAGATTATTTCAAAAAGACCCCTTAGGGGTGGTGAATCTGCTTACATTGAAAACATATTAAACTGTCAAACACCTCGTAGCCTTTCAAGACATGCATCTCAATGTAATCTTTAAGAATGAGTCATGGTCTTCAGAATCCCATTGATCTTATGTGTGCAGTGTTTTTTTTTTAATTAGATATAGTTAAGGTTAGAGCTTTGTAGAGTTTCTTTCTGCTGGAATCTGACCTATGAGTCACTTTAAACAAGCTCATTCCAATTGGGTGATCTTGGATTTAAAGATAAAAAAAGTATTAGGAGACAACACATCTGTGATATATCAGCCTCACTCCTTTATTGAAAGGACAGCTTACCCAGTTTAGAGTGGCGCTATTCCAAATTGCAAGCTGGATTTGTTTAATAACTCCTGTCAAACAGTCATGCATAAATGTGCGTCTCCCATAGGATTCTTAAGAAAAGGAGTGGGTGCCGTGTCATTGCAATATCCTCTGCATGATGCGGGATATATAGCTCAATGTGGCCCATAATACAAGCACTGTATGATGATTGCATGCTTTGTTTTAAAAAGGGAGTTCTTGCACTGACATTAGAGTGCTATTATATATACATAGTCATAGACAAATGCACAGTATTATCAAAGGGTCAGTGTTGTTGTTATGTATTCACATATCTGAAGGAAAAGCCCAAAGGAAGTGATCTAATGGGTAATTAGAAGATCCCTCCTTTCTGGGTCCCCCACAAAGTCAGCAGGCAGAGGGATCAAGTGTTCAGAGATTCTTGGGAGGGTGTACTGAAAGACTAAAAATAATCTGATCAAAATAAGCTTTGCTTATTTATGAGGCATGCATTGATCATGTTGCACTATTAAATGTTGATGTATTTAATTACATTGACTTACTCAATTATTGTATTTTCCAAAAGGAACAGAACAAAACTTGCAAGCTCAGTTGCAGAAAGGAGGAGTCAAGTTATTGCTAGTTACTGTACACTCAAAAAATCCTCCTTTGCATCTGCGCTTGTTTGAAATATGGCTCATTGAGCTGAAGGAAAGGAAATTGCAGGTAGTTAGAATTGAACTCATGTCTTTTCATATCTGCAGAACAATAAAGAAACAGGATTTACTGTACATGACAAGCACAATGCCACAAAGCCTGTTTGCATAACAAACATAGCATGATTTTGTTTACTTCAGCTTTGTCTGTTTTGGCAATTGCTAAAGCCGCAGGGAGCGATTTCCATGCACTAGCTCGGAGAACACTGACACAGAAGGTATGTCTTCGTTAGGATATCATTGTAAAGTGCTAAAAATGCTAAATTACACATATTGATCTTGTAAAGCTTAGTAGCTAACACATTGGAAGACAAAGAGTATCTTGCTCTCTGAAAGGGATTTGAACACACTATAGGGTTACATCTTTCCTGAGCTTTTCAGTCTGAGGGTCCCTTGGGAAAACTGGATGACGAAGCACTTTTTCATGAAATCACTGTTCATCATTTTTTAAAACCAGTGTCCTCTATATCTACATAAACTGTACCACTCACTATTATTTTTTGTTTCCATTCACCTCTTTTCCACCTCATATACAATTTTCAGCTGCTTGTCACATGCATGTCAATACCGTCCCTATGGATAGGTTAGAAAAACTTGCAACATAAAGTATTTGCATTTTAAATGCAATGTATCTTCTGGTCATACTAGTGGCCTTTCTTTTACATATAGCTCTATCTATTCCCGTACATTCTAACCATCCATTGTTATTGAATTGAACTGAATTCAGTTTAAGAGTTTGGTTTCCAGAAGCTTGCTTGTTTTCTGTTGAGATTGAATCTGCCCCCCTCTCAGTACAGCTTCCCAAATTGTAATAAAAGAGGTCAGGAATGAGCTGCCAAGGCATGAGCAGGGGTGAATCATCACTTCCTTGATTCCAGATATCAACAATCCTCCCACTTTTCCTATAAACTGTATACAGAAAGGTTTGGGTTAAGGTTACTGTTTGACGAGGTTCCAGTTGACTGATGAGGGAAGGGAGAGTGCTTCTTATGTGAATGTGTGTGCCCCTATTGTTCAATCTTGTAACATTATCATTGTTGACTACTGGGGAAAAAAAGACAAGGAAACAAATATGCTGTTCTTTTTCAAGCATGTTCAAATGAAACCAGAAGAGATCAGTACCATAGTGTGGCTGGTGAGGATATGCTCATAATCACATCAAAGTGCAGGCTGATAGTAGCTTTTGAAACCACAATTCAATTCCATGATTTTCATTGCATGTATTTTCAATGAACATTGAACTGGCAAGCTCAGGAGACAAGGTCAGTATTGGAGAAAAGCTGGAGAAAGATGGTCTGACATGGGCTTTGGTTCCTGTACATAAGAAGGTTGGATGGGAGAGAAGGAGGGAGTAATGCCCCGGTTGTCTACCTGTTTAAATTACAACAGAGCAGATTTGCTAATTGTAGGATTCTCTATTATAATTTCATCCCACAGATTTCAATCCCATAGAAACAGCACAGAAAGATGCCCCCAAATCCATTAGTTGCTGTATTGCTGGAATGTGACCTTGACATTCATGATTCATTTCACCACAACAAAGCTTTGCTAATTACCAGAAAACATACTCTCCCATAGAAAACATTAATTACTTTGAATTCAGTATATATTTAGAGTTAGGAAGGATAAAGAAAATAAGCTGTTTCCCAGCCACGCAGTATAGCTTTGAATTTTATGTATTTAATATTTAGAAATAAAAGCTGTTACAACCGGACAGGAAGAAATTCACGTAAAAGCGTTCAGCTGTTTTGCAGGGGTGTCCTATTAAATGTGACTTACCAGCCACTCACTTAGACAAGTAAATATTCCCTGCTGATGTTAAAATAATTCAGGTTTCCAAATATACATGTCTGTCGGATTGAAGAGAAAAATTAAAGTCTGATATAAATAGAGTATCACACATTAGTTCATCATCAGTTGCATTATTATAAAAGGAGCAACTTCATTATGTTTAGCAGTTAACCATGAGAAATGTACCACAAATGAACTATTATTTATTACAATTACCATCCTATTTCAAGAGTAATCACAGTAATTGAACCCATGTCTCCAATTAGCAATGGCCCACAAGAACTACTGTTCTGTGAGAAACATTCTCAAATGTCCTGATCTTAATGGAATGGATTATCTCTGTAATGGCGGGAATTGATTGATAATTATAGTAATGAATCATGAACAATGCAAGATTATAGATTGATTTATTTACAGTATACAGTAAAACTGTTAATTTTACAGTTGGATAGACAAGACCATTACGGGTTCAAAACGAGGCAATTGTTGAGAAAAGTCTTAGATTGGATTTGAGGATTAGATACACATGGACAAAGAAAACGCAAGAGAGTGAGCGATATCGCTGCAGAGAAGACAGAGGAAGAGAAGCAAAAGGCTGGTAAAAGATAAGAAATGATGTACAGAATCCGGGCTGCTGATTTGACGAGCTGTTTCAGGTGGCTGCTGCCTCACGTCCAGAACACGTATGTCTTTGAGATCAGAGGACTCCACAGAGCTACAATAAAACTAGAAGATGCATTCACACCCTGTCGAAATGGTTGTTTGCTAACGTGAAACCAAGCTGCTGACCGCAAGAAGCAATTGCACGAATGATTCACTAAGCACTGCCTAAAACATGGCTAAACATTTATGAACCAGAGCCTAGTCCTACAATTAGACCGCACATCCATAAACAGAGAGTAGCTCCACAATTAAAGTCAGCAAGCTTCTATCATGTGCATCAGTACATATTTATATTGTAATCACTGCATTTACACGAACGTGTGCACCTGCAATATTTCTCAAGAGATCTCAATCATTACAATTTGCTAGGGGATGAAGTCTAATATTGATTTTTTTTTTTTTATTTATTTTTTTGGCTAAGTGGTACAAATAAACCAGTTTATTATCTAATCATGACAAGTTAGCATGGATGGCGCAATCATTTTAATAGGCAATGTAATTCAATACATGCTTCTTTTTAAAAGGCATTTCGCATCGCGTATCGCTCAGTCAGAAAACAGCAACAATCGACCTTGAAATTTCATTGCAATTTTCATTCTCAGATGTGTCTCAATGCAGGACCGAAATATAAATAGGAATTGTGCTTTAAATTTGTTTGTTGTTTTTATTTTATTTTGTAAAGTTTTTCAAACGTGCATACAGCACTTCTTTGTGTAAAAACGTTATATTTGGGGACCAATGCCACCATGCTGAAATGATGTATTCCTCTTACATTAACATTGGATTTCATTCAATACTGCGCCAGCCTATCGTGAGCGCCATCGCCTACGCAGCATCGTACAGCTGATATATGTAATACACTGTTCCACACAAAACCGAACCACTCCAACTTACAGAACAAGAAAACAAAACGGCTGTTAGTTTTGCCGTTGAGGAAGACAAAAACGTTCCTTTGGAATTCAGTAGCATTAACTTTATTAATCACGTAAGTGCTTTTAGTCTAGGGTTTCTTTATGTTACACTGTTATGCAGTTAGAACAAATGTGCAAGTGTAAATAATCTAATCCAGTGAACACAGTACAATGCAGGAGTCAGAAGCAGCAGATCCCACAGGTAAAGGGACAAAGAATTATTAAGAAAAGCTTGTTCCATTGTTTCCAGGATGCTGACATCAACTTTACTGATGCCGTCCATAGACATCAACATTACTGATGCAGCCCAGCAGATTCCCCAAAAGATTAAATCAATAAAAAATATATCGATTTGTCTGGATGTGGCTTGCAGCGTGAGATAATAAAGAGACTGAAATTAGTGCAAAATCTAGCTGTTACTTAAAGCAGAATGACTTTAGCATAATCTACACCACAGCCATGTTGTTGTGCAACTGGTGGACAACAGAATGCTAGATAATAGCAAGAAAGGAAGTCCCTCCTTGCAAACAGCTGCTCGAAGGTCCATACCTACAGTACACAAATGTTACTGAGAAATCTGTGACTAGTAAATAAAACTGTTGTAGCTCTAGGTTATTGCTTTTTACACATTTTATGCTTTCAAAAGCTATTACCCGTATTAAAAGCTCAATGTGACCAGTTTTTATGATTATTTGATGATTTAAACGGCCTCATGATTTTGTTTTTTTGTTCTCGAACAATATAATGCTGTGAATCAGTGCTGATTGGAATGAACGATGGTCGTACTTGAAAGAATGAAATGTAATCTTAATGAACCACGCACGTAGGGTATTGTCAAGCAATAATTACATTACTATGTGCCTTGTTCTCAAAAATAAATACATATATTAAAGATGGACTACTGGAATGATAATTAGCTGCTATAATTGTTTTAGATTGGCACAGAGATTTGAAAGCTGAAAATATGTGAAAAAGCCCCCTCACAGTTTGTCACTATTCTTCACAGCTTGCCGGTGGATGGATTTATGAATGGATTTATGAACTCTGGAGGTCTGCAACTTCTGTTGCGTTGAGTCTCAGAAGATGACTCAGATTTCCACCAAGGTCTCACGCTCTACGTGACGAGACTGTAAATGGGCTGTTTGACGTCAACCCGCGCAACAGCCATGGAGTTCTGTCTCCGGATTTCTAAAGAGATGTGGTTGGTTAATGAGCATGCCCTTGAGAGAGAGAGAGAAAAAATTCTCTCATTCACAACAGAACATCTTTATTTTTCAATGAGGCTTGAATTTCAAAGTATATCCTGAAAATCAGAAGTAAGATACAGGCTAACTCATTTGATGCCCCTATTAGAATAGACTTGATCTTACAACGACTTGACAAACTGCATATATATACTGTTGTAGATAGGGAATTTGATTACTTGTACGCTTATTATTCTGTCATTCTTTCGCAGTGATATATTCAGCCGCTAAAATGTTGCTGGTCTTCGGTTGCTACAGTAATTCGGCGAACGAGTCACACACACATGTATTGTCTTCCTGATCAGTCTGATACAAAATATGAAAATATCCCTACAGAAATCAGAAGCCCTTGATTAATTTAAATTTATTTTCGATAGAACTTCAGTGCTTCTAATCATTTGGAAATTATGTCTTGGGAATTAACTAAGAATAGCTGATATTTCGTAGGACTTTCTAAACGTAAATATATTTCAATTGAAAGCATTGGGCACTGAAATCCTTTGACTATAAGGATGACATGCAACAAGTGAATCCTCTCCGCTGGAACAGGATAAGTTTAGTCTCCATGCCCATTAGATAAGTTATCAGAAAACAACAACTTTTGTTGATTTTGAAGCATAAAAAATACATAGTCTTTGACTCGAATATTGCATTTAATATATATTCCCACGAATAATTTGTCTTCGGCTGTTTGTCTAAGAAAATGTGGATAATTATTAAATATATTAAAATGTGCCAATTACATTATAAAGAAAAAATAAAAACATACCGTTAAAATAATTCATTTTATGCTCACAATAATACATTTTATGAATTAGTAAATACATCAGCAAGTGGACCATTTGCTTGATTTTCCTTTTTTTGGACAGATTTTTATGGGACTGATTCTAAGCTTTTCTGAGGAGGAATTTGTTTATGACAAAATGATTACATAATATTACTATCGATTTTGATAGAGAACACGGGTTTGCATATGGTGTGTGCACAATTCTAGAACTGGTTGGGTAATTAATGCTCAACATCATACAAACATGTAGAAATACAGGTGATCTCAAGGAGAACGTGGATTGAAAGGGTTATTAAAACTATAGGCAGCATTGAACTTTTGCATTTTTACAGTGTCTCCTGAAAACCCATTAACGCACGCATGAACTTCCCTCTATCACACAATTATGTATTTACTTCACACGATAAAGGGCTCCGAAAATGTTAAAAATTATATATATATATAATATATATATATATATATTATATATATATATATATATATATAGAGAGAGAGAGAGAGAGAGAGAGAGAGAGAGAGAGAGAGAGAGAGACGGGATCTAGAGGAGAGAGAGAGAGAGAGAGAGAGAGAGAGAGAGAGAGAGAGAGAGAGAGAGAGAGAGAGAGAGAGAGAGTACTGTACAAAAGTTTTAGTTAGGTGTGAAAAAATGCTGTAAAGCAAGAATGCCTATAATATAACAGATTATATTTATCAATTATCTAAATGCAAAGTGAGTGAACAGAAGACAAATCTACATCAAATCCATATTTGGTATGACCACCCTTTGCCTTCAAAACAGCATCAATTCTTCTAGGTACACTTGCACAAAGTCAGGGATTTTGTAGGCATATAGTCAGGTGTATGATTAAACAATTATACCAAACAGGTGCTAATGATCATTAATTCAATTTGTACATTGAAACACAATCATTAATTGAAACAGACACAGCTGTGTAGGAGGAATAAAACTGGGTGAGGAACAACCAAACTCAGCTAACAAGGTGAGGTTGCTGAAGACAGTTTATTGTCGAAAGTCATACCCATGGCAAGACTGAGCACAGCAACAAGACACAAAGTAGTTATACTGCATCAGCAAGGTCTCTCCCAGGCAGAAATTTCAAGGAAGACAGGGGTTTCCAGATGTGCTGTCCAAGCTCTTTTGAAGAAGCACAAAGAAACCGGCACCGTAGATGAGGACCGTGGACACAGTGGTCAGCCAAGGAAACTTACTGTAGCAGAAGAAAGACACATCATGCTTACTTCCCTTCACAATCGGAAGATGTCCAGCAGTGCCATCAGCTCAGAATTGGCAGAAAACAGTGGGACCCTGGTACACCCATCTACTATCCAGAGAAGTCTGGTCAGAAGTGGCATTCATGGAAGACTTGAGGCCAAAATGTCATACCTCTGACATGCAAACAAGGCCAAGTGACTCAACTGTGCATGAAAACATGAGAACTGGGGTGCAGAAAAATGGCAGCAGGTGCTCTGGACTGATGAGTCAAAATTTTCAATATTTGGCTGTAGCAGAAGGCAATTTGTTTGCTGAAGGGCTGGAGATCAGCACACGAATGAGTGTCTGCAGGCAATAGTGAAGCATGGAGTAGGTTCCTTGCAAGTTTGGGGCTGCATTTCTGCAAATGGAGTTGGGGATTTGGTCAGAATTAATGGTCTCCTCAATGCTGAGAAGTACAGGCAGATACTTATCCATCATGCAATACCACCAGGGAGGCACCTGATTGGCCCCAAATTTATTCTGCAGCATGACAACGACCCCAAACATACAGCAAAAGTCATTAAGAACTATCTTCAGCATAAAGAAGACAGATCCCTGATCTCAACATCATCAAGTCTGTCTGGGATTACATGAAGAGAGAGAAGCAACTGAGGCTGCCTAAATCCACAGAAGAACTGTGGTTAGTTATCCAAGATGTTTGTGCCAACCTACCTGCCGAGTTCCTACAAAAACTGTGTGCAAGTGTACCTAAAAGAATAGATGCTGTTTTGAAGGCAAATGGGTGGTCACACCAAATATTGATTTGATGTAGATTTTTCTTCTGTTCACTCAATTTGCATTTTGTTAATTGATAAATATAATCTGTTATATTATAAGCATTCTTGCTTTACAGCATTTTTTACCTAACTAAAACTTTGTACATTGTAATTTGTACAGTACTATATATATATATATATATATATATATATATATATATATATATATATATATATATATATATATAAGATATATATATTATTGATACTATATATAATTAGTCAGTACTATTATCATTTGGTAAACCTGTCCACACATAATTGCATCGTAAACCTGTAATCACCAAATAAAGAAATTAACACTAAGCAACCCACAGAGATGAATGTGAAGCAAAGGCTGAAGACAATTCAAGGAATGCAAGCAACAGCCACGTAGTAAAGAAGAGACCCGTTTTCTCAGTTGTTATTTCCCAGCTCTGGTTAAACTATTACGCATTTGTCAGTGACGTAAAGGTCATGTGGCTGCTGATATACTGCGAAGGAGCTGTCCCGGTGCTGAAAACAGACTATCAACTCGCTGTGCGCAAGGGTGGGAGATGTTGTGTTGAGATTCGTATGCCGTCTAAGCGACTTGCAAAGGTAATGCTACTTTATTATATATATAATGCTACTATATATATATATATATATATAGATATATATATATATATATATATATATATATATATATATATATATATATATGTGTGTGTGTGTGTGTGTGTGTGTGTGTGTGTGTACAAAATTCTGCAATTTGTATATATTTTTTATTATTCAACCTATTCCTCATTAACGCCCTTGTTTTATAAAGGAATGTATTTGTGTCTGTACATTTTGAAAAGCAACCTGATGCATTTCATTGCGTTCTCATTCTATTGCTCATAATTCATTTTAATAAAAAAATTAGCATATAGGTAGCGTTTAATAGAAGTCATATGTTGCTGATAAAGTTTCACTGTTTACTGTACATTTTGTATGTAATGGTAAACATAACTGTTTATGAAGTATTTAATTTAAAGCCAAATCAACACTTGAAAAATGTTAGTTTTATCAAAACGTTGCCCTTCTCTAGAATAGCTGATATATATAATAAACGAAATAATGCTTTGTCCAGAGTAGCACTGCAACAGCTAGCAGCGGGGGTTACCTTGGAAACGTACTAGAATGAGTCATCCACTGCCTTGTCTTTTCATTTTAAAACTAATGATGTGCAGGCGTATCAGATCATGATTATATTGAACATTTGCCATATAGTATTCTATGTATTCCTCTATTAGTTTACTGTCACGGAACGCATGCAACCCTCTCGAGTCAGGGAAAGGATGGATTCTTTTTATGATTCAAGCAATGATAGTTTGTTAATTCTGCATTAATTTGCGTGTAGCTAGAGGTTGAAGGTGCATAATACCTTACCGTGTTATTTTTTCAATGATTTATTTATTTATTTTATGTAGACCAGGCATTTTTTATTTAATAAAGTGATATAGCGTTATTGCTGCAGTAAATAGTTTAACTTGTTATGCCTAATTGCTTTTAGGCATTAAGACGATGTATCTCCCCAAGACCTCCCTCGCTGGAGCACTGCTTATCGCTTCCATCCTTCTCAACATCTGTTGCATTGATAGCGCATCACTAAGACAACATAAGCTGAAAGAAAATGAGCCCGAAGGGAGACACAAAAGCTCTTATTTTGTGCCAAATCCAGACATGGTCAAAGCTTTGGGGTACATAGAAAGCCTAAGACAGCAAACGAACGACGAAGAGTCCTACCCCGATTATGATGACATTGAAAAGTTCCGCTCCTTGCTCAGGTTCCCACCCATTCAGAACATGGATGATACCGATCAAAGTCTTTTCTCTGATATGAAGGGCGCGGGACAGGACAGCAGATCACGGTGGTTCAAAATATTACTCGAAGCACTGCAGCAAGCGGAGAAGGAATCCAGAACTGCATCCACAGGGACAAGTACACGCTACACATTTAACAACAGGCAATATCCAGAAGAGGATACCCTCACAGATGATGTGGGTGACTATGGAGGAAATGCATTTCCCGACAGAAGCAAACCTCTAAGGAAGCAGAAATTGCTCTTTGAAGATGAAAACTCCAGAGAAAGCCCTTACAAGCGAACCAATGAAATGGTAGAAGAGCAATACTCCCCGCAAACCCTTGCCACTCTCGAGTCAGTGTTCCAGGAGCTCGGGAAACTATCGAACCCCAACAATCACAAAAGAGAGAGGATGGACGATGAACATTCATTCTATAAGGATAACGAGGATGAAATCTATCGGGGAAACAACCTGGCATATGAAGACGTGACTGGGGGGGAAGACTGGAATCCCATGGAAGAAAAAGTCGAAGCTCAGCAAACAGAGGAAGAGAAGGAAAGCAAAGAAGAGTTCAATAAAAGTTCTGAAGAAATTGACGACGACATGAAGAGAGTGAGCCAGCCCAGTTATAAAGAAAATGAAGACCGTGACTCTGATGATCTTACCAAACTGGTGGATTATTACCTCTTTAAGATGCTTGAGAAGAGTGAGAGAAATGACAAAACAACAGAGAAAAGCGAGAGACAAAAAGAGGGACAGAATACTGAAAAACGGACAGCCTTGTCACTTGGACCACACAACAATATTGGCACGCAGGCTATTTATAAATTGATTGAAATCTCTAGGAGACTGCAAATCCCGCCCGAGGATCTCATCGAAATGTTGAAAAATGGAGACCTGAAGAAGCAAGACACATTGCTGGAGAAGGAGGTAGAACCAAAAGTGCCAGATGATCTAGATAAAATTGAAGAGAAACTAAGCCAGATCGCTTCTTATAACAAAGAAAGCAAACCTTATTCTAGAAGACGACAAACAGATATTCTACCAGAAGATATTCCAGACGACTTAAATACTGAAGACATTTTGAACATTCTTGGCTTAGACAGCCTAGGAAACCAAAACCAAAAGTACGTTTTAAAACAATTAAATTCCAAGCACGGACCACCGAGATCAAACACTCATAGCAGAAGACTTGGGGAGTACATTCTGTCCGAACCCAGCTGGCTGCCAGATGATTCGTATAAACGACAAGTGGATTCTGATGAAACCACAGAGGAGGATGAATTTTCCAACTATCTGGCACAGTTGCTTGCCAAGCACCCAAAAATTATTAACACAAAGAATGTCAAACGCACTCAACAGCCTTCTTCTAATGAAGACCAAGTGGCTTACGGGGCATATGAACAGGCCATGAAAGATTACTTTGATCAAATTAGTTCTTCTGATAAAATGATCCCAGTAAAAAGGTTGTCTGGGGCCGGAGAGAAGGATGAAGCAAGAAAAATGCAACATTTAGACGAAGATATGCTGCTGAAAATGGTGGAATACCTAAACCAAGACACCAAGGAGAATGATGACAGGGAACTGCGTGGTAAAACACCAAACGCAATGTAGACTTCGCTAATGAGAATATTTCATATTATTTACTTTTAAAGAAGGCTAGTGAAAGTGCAATAGATATTGATCTATACACAGGCAAAACGCCTGATTAGTTGTAAGTCACATTTTGTTCGTTATAGTCCCTGATTTTGTGGTATTTTATGTTTTTTTGGTAATTCTATTGTTCCAGTAAAGGTGTTGAAAAACACATTATTCGCCCTGTTACCTTAATGCGCGGTGTGATTAGATTAATCAGTGTTTGGTACTTTTGGCAATGCTGTGTTTTATTAATAAAATAATCTGTGTTCCCAATGATATGTGAAGTATGTGAAAATAAAGCATTTACTGGTATTGTTTTCATCTCTTCGTTTCTACAAATGTTGGTGCCTTTTAAATGTATCTATATGCCAAAAAGGCAGTTACTGCCAGCACTATAACTGCAACACCAAACAATCGGTTTAAAAAATGTGACCCGTTTTTATTATAAGATTCACCACGGGGCTATGTAAATAGTATGAAGGGCATGTTCTTTCTTAATCAGCTATACTGTATAGGGTTAAATACGTTTTCAGTGAGTTACCAATATATTCCAAATCTGAATCGATGGCAAAGAATGTGTTGTTCTAAATACATACATGATTTTCCCTCTCAAAGATGAGAATTAACATTAGTATGAGGACTTCACCGTGTTGTTTGGGTTATCCAGAAGGTTGTTTTCAGCACTTGGACAGTTCCATTGGTCACTGTTATAAACGCTGTAAACCAAATGTTTCAAAATAATTATACACACTTTACACTATAATGTTTAATTCGTAACAGGCGTGTTTTTGTTTTGTCCTCTCAACGCAATAAATAAACTATTCTTAAACGTTTGGTTTTACATTACCTAACATGTGCTATTGTCATATAGCGTACTGTACTGAGCTCATACCGCACCATTGTACCAGTGGCCACAGCATTTAACTCGCACCCATCCTTAGAGCTATGAAGTCGCTTTGCTTTATTCTTATAACACTTTGTGCTAACTGGATTCGAGACCAGGAAGAAGAGAGTTGGAAAACACGACGCAGTGCCCAGAATGCTCAAGTGTAGATAAAAATCATTCTGTTTCCTCCCCCCCCACCCCCCACCCCCCACCCCCCCACCCCCAAATAAATAAATAAATAAATAAATAAATAAATAAATAAATAAATAAAAGAAGCCCCACTAATTAATGTCATTTTAAGATATGTATTTAGGCTCTGTGTTGGGACAAGCAAGAATCTGGAAGAAGCTTTATTATATATTTATATTAGTTTATTGCTTTAATTGTAACGGTCCTTCTGCAAGAAATTTTAACAATCTCTTGAAGGAATGATGCCTCTGACACAAATCTGCCGAGTGTCAACATTTTACCACCTTGCACTCAGACTGAGTCGGTCTGCAGGATGAGAAACCCACTGGAGACTAAACATTATCTTACTTAACAGGAACTGAGCTTTGACGCAAATGATTTTCTCAGAAATGACCGTGGTGGAACTCGATGTTTGAAAAGACAATTTACTAAAAACACATTAGTCTTATTTTCAGCCTTCTTTAATTGCAATAATATTTTCTTTATAATCTGTCAACTTCACTGGGGAGAACACTGATCCGTAAAAAACAATGCAATTCATTTTGTCAGATCTTACGCTACCGCAGTAGTCTCCTGGGAAACAGATTTGATGTTAAATACCTTTGCTTGTTATGAACGCTATAATTTGATTTACAAAGAAATAAGACTGGATTTCAATCACTTTTGATCATAATGCTTTCTGCATCAGAGGCCAACTAAGAACCATTGGACAATAATTGTCAAAGGGTTTACTCTAGTCTTAAATTAATTCCTATTTTGAAAACACCTATTAAGTTTACATTATATATTATAAGGCTTCTTAAGCAATCTCAATGTGTTTCGTTTTTCATTTTGTAACATTAACTTGATTTTTTCTCCTTTCAAAAATAGGAGTTAATTAAAGAATGGAGGAAACACTTTGAAAATACGTCCCCTTTTGTTTTTATGACCTACTTGTTAAAGTCGAGCATACAAATCCTCTTCTGAAGTGTCCTGCAGCTGCAAAAGAAGTGAACTTATAGTGTGGTGACAAGATGAAAATAAATTCTGGAAATTTTTAGAAAAACAATAAAGCACTTGTGAGAGTGGTTGGGTTTACATGCACGTGAAAATTGACTCTACATCAATGACTCTACGACGTTGTCACGCAAATACAACCTGAAACAGCAAAAGAACATCCTCTGGTCAGCGTGACTTTAAGGGCAGGGTCAGAACAGACAAGATCCAGTTTAACTGTGAGAATCTCACGTTATTCCTCAATACTACAAGACATCCACGTTTCATTTGTGTGTGTGTGTGTGTGTGTGTGTGTGTGTGTGTGTGTGTGTGTGTGTGTGTGTGTGTGTGTGTGTGTGTGTGTGTGTGTGTGTGTGTGTGTGTGTGTGTGTGTGTGTGTGTGTGTGTGTGTGTGTGTGTGTGTGTGTGTGTGTGTGTGTGTGTGTGTGTGTGTGTGTGTGTGTGTGTGTGTGTGTGTGTGTGTGTGTGTGTGTGTGTTAAGCGGATACGGCGCCTGGCACTTGTACCGCAGCTACAGTCCCGCAGTCGCTGGCTTCTCTGAACAGGCAGGGTATAGGGACCGGCTGTGTGTGTGTGTGTGTCTTGAAAAGGTAACGAGACACAAATAAGTAATGCATGATAACTGGGATTGTGCGCGAACAATTAATTCTTTTTTCTGGTTAAATTTTTTAAATCTTCATGGCAACGCATGAAGCTCTCCTCGCGATATTCAGAGGAGTACTTGTCCTTATTACTAGGCAGCCACAGATATTTAAATATCCGCTCCCCTAAATGACTAAGAATTGAGAATCTACATTGGTACCGCTGTCTTTTTTTCCTAAATCAGAACACCATAGCTACGCATTTTCTGAAAAGTACGGCAAAAAACATCGTTAGGAAAGCTGTCATGACTTGTCCTTGTAAACACCGTCAATGTTGTTATAGTAATAGAAGACACTGGACTGTAAAGCATTGTCTATTTCATCTGTGTGACCCACTTTATAAACAGGCAGCGATTAAATCAAAATTTATGACACTGCTATAACAGAATTGCCAAAGCTTTAACCCTGGCTCTAGTTACCACATGTCAGGAAGTGATCTGGTGTCTAAATATTCAATACAACATAAAGACATATAGCTTTAACACCAGCCCTGCAAGAGCTAGTGATTCAAATCCTAACTCTCAAACCTAATTAAATCCAAGGGACTGAAGAGCCTTGAGATTCAATACATAGCTAAGCATTGTGTTGTATGTGGTCCTGCTGTGGGAAGCGTGAAGCAGCTCAGTAAGAAATGAAAGCATCCATCATTTATAGAGGTGCCCATAAGCACTAGCATGCTCTTATCTGCAATATCATTCCCCACAGTCAAATGCAATACTACTTAATGCTGATTACATGTTCAGGTTCTTGGTGCATAGACCAGACTCTCTTTAGTTCTGTATCTATTCAGGTGTGTCTGTATCCATTCAAATTACTTGGATTAAACAAAAAAACACAGTCTGCCTATCCTGTGCCTAAGAGTACATTTTGCTTTGTCACTTAGCACCTCCTCTTGGTGTTCTCACTGCTGTACATAAGCCTGCTATGAAGTATGATCACTAAAGCTGGCATCAGTTGTTGCTGCTTTTAAGGTTATGATAAGTTATTGTGTGTTGACACTTCTTCAATATAGAGGAGCACTGTTGAACAAAGGCAAAGTCCAGACAGCAAAAAATCATTCTTTTTTGATGGATGACAAATTTAAAGTCACAGACGGTTTAGTATATGGAAAAAATAAGCTTTATATCATTAATATACTCTATAGTAACAAAGTCAGCTTATTTTACACAGCAATCCTGTAAATACATCCCACAGCTTAAGAAACACACAACAACAGTTCCAGATATAAAAATATACTGTCAACTGAACCAGCCTATACAAAAAGGGTAATCAAAACAAATGCAGTAAAACAAATCTTATTTATTCAAAAGTTACTTCCTGCTGAACTTGCAGTCAAATATATTCACACACAGGCAATACTGCATTCCCCAACACAGCCTATCAGAGGCCTCCGTCTCATCATAATTATACAGTGACCTTTCTTTCCTCCCTCAAGTTTTAAGGGATCAAATTATCTAAGCATCTAAAATAAATGATTGAAACTGCAGTAGTAGGGGGGCATCCTTTTATATATATATATATATATATATATATATATATCTAGCTATTATATATCTATATATATGATATATTACAGTATTTAGTGACAGGGACCGTATTGACTACATTGTCTTAAGTGACAACAACTGGAATTGTGAAGTCATAATTCACTTTTACGTCAGAATTGAGAATTATCAGTTTCCTTCAGTTCACATTTCCATAAATTACACATTACAGAAAGTGTTTACAATTCCAACAATTACTAAAATACAAAGGTTAACAAATGTTTATTAAAATCCCACCTTACATGGTATTCAACCCACGAGTTCAGTTCTGTAAAATTCTCCTTTCAGTGCAGCTGGGAACATGATCATTATTTACATTGTGCAAAATCCATGGGTTACGAAAATAACATACTAATTAACAATAACATTTTGGAGATATTAGAGAGAGAGAAAGAGAGAGAGAGAGAGAGAGAGAGAGAGAGAGAGAAGTATAGCATTACAAGAACACTGTCAGTCCGTGGAATTGACTGCAGTCCATCTCATATGACCAACTGCCTCATGAAAGGCGTCTTAAAAAAAAAAAAAAGTATTTAATTACATTATCTACCAATATAATAGTTATATTCTGTAGTTCAATTTATTTAAATGTAGTTTGCCAAGCAGTGGCCTAAAATCGTACGTTTGTATTTCACAGGCTATGAAATATAAATCAATTTGTTACAAAAACAAAGATAACAAAAACACCAAATAAAGTATTTTTACAGAAGGCAGCTACCTTGACTACCTGAGTGATACTTGAACTGTACAAAATATAATCCATAAACACAAACACATGCAAGAATGAGGGAACAATCAAACTTCATTTATGACTGTGGCATAGAACACATTTCCAGTACAGTTCGATTAATCATTTTATTCTCAGTCAGTCGTCTTGTCTTCATTTCTTACAGCAGACACCTGTAACTGTGTACTCTGATTTAAAAAGCTGGTTTACTCATGTATTCTTCCATCGTCTAAAAGAAAAAAGAGATTTGCAAAAAGTATCTCTGCTCTTGTTTGCCACCTAGTGGACAATAATAAATATAAGCAACTGCAATACCATTCTTGCTATATGCATTGCACCCTGATTTCAATAAGCAAGTGATTAGCTTTTATAACCCTACCTTTCAAAGCAATTAAGTAAAAGTGCTGATCCACAATATATCACCATAGGAAAACTCTAAAGATGTCTTAAGCCTACTGTGAAATGTGAGCCAACTGTACAGCTAACTCTTAAAATATTTTGTGGGCATTAGGGGAAGTCATTGTGGGCCTGTAGTGAAGCGGTGTTTCTGCACACTGTGGGGTTTGTCTGGGTTGGATTATTGGGCCTCATGACAAGGAGATTTGCACCGAGTAGCGATTTCAGTCACTATAGGTGTTGAGGCCCAATTCGGAAACCCATAGAGGAAATCAAAACATCAGTTGTGAGCCCGTTTTAAACCCTAAGAGGTAATAGGAGTTTAGCTTCCACCCCTGTTAATGACATCAGCCAGATGTTCAGCAAAGCAGAAAAGGGACAGTTGTTAGCCTGGATACAGGTCACTGCAAGTCGTCCACATAACAGCACACTCCAAGTTGGACTTGTTCCCTATTAAAGAAAATACACACAGGTTCCCCCTCTCACTTCTAGCGATTCCCCTGATTCCTTCCTCTCACTTACTTTAACAGATTGATGCCCTTTACTCCACCATGAAAAGGTTGCATTGATGTGGATTTTGCAGCACAAGGGAAGACTGAATCACTTTTTTCTCCTTTCTTCTTTTTATTCTGTTCCTTTATTTCACCACACTGGTTCTTTACAAGATGCAGGGTAATTTGGCACACAGTTTACGACTCTACCATAGCTCTACTTGATAGGCAGCACTATCATTTTGATCAAACCCAGAGCCATGAAGTAAATCACTGTTTGAACTGGAACAATTAGTACTTCAGACTGGAATTCACAGTACAGCTCTCTGGGAGGAGGACAGGGCTGTGCTCTTGAATAATGTTCACTCAGCTCTGTACTGGACTGCAATTTTCAGGTCCTATTTTAGGAAATGATCACATCTCCCCCGGGATCACACTTTAACACTGAGCGACCCACACTCTTTCTCTCTGGTGCTTCGTGACTGCATCCTTCAATATTATTGTATAAAAACAGTAGCACAGGGCATATAATTTGGATATTGTTTTTTTTTTTTAATTATATACATTATTATTATTATTTTTTTTTTTTTTAATAGTTTTCCTGGCATAGGTGTAGAAAGACGGGCCAGGCTTTTCAGCGATGGACCAGCTGAGAGAATTTGAATACCGAGCTTAAGATTTAAATCAATTCTTTATTTCCAGCACACACACATACCTTAACATTAGAGTTAGGGTTAGGACCATAGAATAACTGCACTTATATCAATTCATTACATTTATCAACACTCAATACTGATGGGGAAAAAAAGAAAGTATTACCTTTAGAGTGTCAGTGGAAATCTCACTCACCATCAGGACACACCCTGTATCAGCAGCCATTATAAAAAACACACACAGGACAAGCTGTACACGGTGTGGTGCGGTGGTCTGGAGAACAAGCACGGATCGAAGAGAACGTTTCATGTGCTTGGTTCAGTTCAGTTTTACATGGGCCGGTCTTTCTGCACCACGTAAACAGCCTCACCCATCTTTCTGCACCTGTGCCTTTTTCCCTTCGGTAAAACATGAACACCTGCATTGCACCCGAGAAGTGGGCTGCTGCCGAAAGCTTATTACCTTTAGCAATGTATCTTTCATCCCTGGACTCACCTCTTGCATCAGATCAGACTCCTCTATGCATTTTGAAACTGACAGCTTTGACGTTTCTTGAACTTCTCCTCCGATGAGAAACTCATCAAGAATAAAATAGGCCTTTTCGAAATTAAAAATGATGTCCAACTCACATACCTAAAGACACAAATAACGATATCAAAATAGGATCAAGTTTCTACAAACTTGTAACAAGCAGGTGCTCTGAATTTTTTGGTTAAATAGCAGGTGCATAATACAGATAATTTCAATATTCAGTATACATTTCAACAAAGCATGTACTGCAGCACGACTGAACTTAAGAAAATGAGTTTGAAGAACTTACATTTCCAAAATACTTGTCCAAGAGTTCAATGTAACGATGCATGATTTCAATTGTCAAAAGCTCATTGTCCTGATCCTCCATTCCACAGCAAATATACAAGCTAGCGTATCTGTTTAAAAAAATAAAATTACACTGTGCTTTTATTCCCTTCGCTCCATAGCTTTCAATTCAGTCAAGAGCAGAAATTAAAAGTGCTTGTGGTTGCCGGTTTGCGCCCAGCTTCCTTCCAGTTACTCTGCCTGCAACGAAGAGTGAACCTTGAATTCACAGATGTACAGGCAATAGAAATGTCGACCCCATAACGGATTGCTCTGCGTTGAATTACTTGATGCAAGATCAAAAAGCTGGTAGTTTAAAATGCTAGGTGCTAGATGTGACTGGATCAGTCTGTTCTGTTGAAGCATTTTTAATAGGAAAGTTGTGCAGGGCTCATGTGAAAATGGTGCTCTCGTCATTCCTGGTGAAAGATTTCCTGTAAAAATGTGCACTGGGAATCCCAGCAATGGCATGACAATATCTGAAGGTGAGCCTCTGCAGTGAATTCCAGCACAGCACTGTTCACTGGCCAAATATGTTCTTCCTTGATAAGATTACATAGAAAAATACTGTAAAATATATATTTTTTACAAATAACCGATAAGGAGTTTTCCAGCTGTTTTACACACTATTTTGCCAGCAATGCCAGCAATGCCAGACTCACACCAGCACCACTAAGGTGCAGGTCTCTCCTGCTCTTTCCTCCCCATTCTCAGTAAAGTGCTGCACAGGAAACCTACCTCTTGTACACAATTTTCAAGTCTTTCCAGTCCATGAAGTTGCATGTCTTTGGCTGTCTTGCCAGCACACTCTGAGTCATTTCCCTTATGATCTTCATCTTCTCCCTTTCTTCAATGGCAATGAACCATTTCTGCAGCCTGAGCTTGCCCTGCCGACTGAAGAGCAGCATGAAGTGCATCTGAAACACAAGCAAGGTTAGAGGAGGGTCCTACTGTGGAGCCTGCTTTCCATCTGCTTCCCCTAAAGGTGTACAAATGATCAAAAACACAGATCCTACTTTGTGTTGTTTAATTACTTCACATTACCATGCATGAAGCCATTTCAGCGTGTTTATTATTCCATACCTTTTTCGTGCCATTGAATGAGCAGAAAGACATGCTATATCGACAGCTGTGCTCCAGTGTTGGCATCAGGTAAGGGGGTGCTTATTTGTCTTGTTTGCCAGTGCACCAATCTTGGTTCATATTGTACATTCTATTGCATACCCACATACCTTCTCTACAGATTGTTCTTGATTCATATGGTCTTTAGATAAATGAGAATAGTTCTTCTGACCATGCGTCAGTATGCTGTGAAGGTTGTGGTTATACTAGCTCTACACAATACAGCCGCTGAAGTCTGATGTATGCCCATTCAGTGACAGAATGGAATAGCTTCCTGACCCCTTGGGGAAAGAACAGCAACATACTAACAACATTTTCACGGGAACCAATCCCGTCCCGTAGACCTTAATGTTAATGGATTTCAGATATCAGCAACTGACTGCCACTTATTGACACCTTTTTTTTATTACAATTTCTATGGCTACTATCACACGAATACATTGCGCGCACACAGAGCAGCGTCTACATCAGTTTCCATAACGCAGCTGTACATTTATTGAGTCTGATCGTCTGTCATCATAGCTTTCTATAGCCGATAAAGTTCAGAGTCTGGAGGAACTACATGAACCCGGTGGTAAACAAGTACGGGCAGCAAAAGGTTTGGCATCTCAAAATCAGTTTCATCCCACATTTTGAAATTGACTACGAAGCTGCACGCAAAATTGAGAGCGATTTCCAGATGGAGGTGGCAAATCATAAAAAAAAAAAAAAATCATTGGACAACTTATTTTAAAATTATGCTTCTGTATTAAATGTATGTCTTGGGTGTTTACCATTTTTAACGATATTGATAGTACGTTGTTGTAGTACTATGTGTATAATACAGTACTGTGTATACTTTCTTGTTTTACACATCCATGCAGTATTAGTAAACAGTTGTTTGTTCTGATATATATATATATATATATATATATATATATATATATATATATATAGATATATAGCATTTAAAGAAATAAAGAGCAGAAAATAGTGTAAATAACCTGATCTAGCCAACATGGAAATGCTCAAGGTGGCCTCCAAACTGTACCCAGTCATGCCATGTTTGTTTAACTATCTTTTAAATAAAGTCAATAAATAATAAATGCCATTTTTGCCTAGGAGCAGATTCTCAAAATAAACAAATATTCCCCAGGCGCAGTTAAATTGCTTTTGCAAATGTAAACATATTTGTCTTCCAAAGCAATCGTGCTAAGTAGGCAGCTTTGAAGCGAGGTATTGTCATAGCTACAATGTAATTTATTCCATTAATTT